>NW_019416288.1:1045596-1064729 GCF_000390285.2 Anoplophora glabripennis
TAATTTTACTAAAAATTACCTATGTGGTAATTGATTTTCAATACCCTGTTATTTTGGCATGTTTCGACCGGTAGACACGTCAATGTCGGAGGAATTTCTGTCGGACAAATTTAAATCGGCATTTGCAACAAAATTTCCAGTTACTTAAGCTAAAAATAAAAGATGTGGTCTTGACTTTTCAAGACCCCGGGAAATTGCCATGTTTTTGGACTTTTCCGAGTGGAAAAGCGGAAAAATCGAAAAAAATCGCAGAGGAAAAATGTGGTAGACTCGTCAAAACGAAGCTCAAAAGTTATAAAGTATGTGGTAATCAACTTTCTAGAGGGGGCCTGTACTGTGGACTATATATACGCCACACCTATATAAACCTCACTGTTTTCGGATTAGAAATTTGCGGTGTTAGGTTGTGACTTTAGGTTTTAGGAGATATTGTCTGATGTTCACTGAGGTTAAACGCATATCTGTCTTTGACTAATCAAAATATGCAATGATCCCCATAAATATGACGCACCGACTTGTTTCCATTGCCCCGCTTTAGGGAAATCCTACTGAATGCAAAGTTTTCGCTACTTTTAAGGGTGGTTTTTGGCACTTTAATAAAGATCGGCGGATGATGGAATATTTCCTATGACAGATTCGGTTTCCATTGGTTAAATACATGGGGCGACAGGGGTTTAGCAGACCATCCTTTTATTTCTGTGCCAATACTATTAATAAATAATGTTCTAATACTTATTATGTTTTCCAATTATTCATAGTTGTCATATTCTAGACATTTTTTCATGAAATCTTCCTAAAACACAATTATATGAAGACAGTAGACAGGGTGTGTAGACAACTCTATGACAAATTTTGACAGATGGTAGTTGGGTTAATTTCAAACAGTTTTTCTTATATAAACAAACCTAGGTCTGATTCGTTTTTGTTTATAACTTACAAGCTTTTTAAAAAACATTAATTCATATTTCAATGAAAGTAGCCTGATAAAAAAAATTATGGTTGCTATAACAATACTTAGTTATTTATTCATGTTTAACAAAAACGAATCGGGCCTATGTTCATATGAGAAAAAATGTTTGAAATTAACCCAGCTATGGTGTCAAAGTTTGACATAGATCTTGTAGAACACGCTGTATACTAGAATTATTTCTTTATTGTATTATTGTATTTTTCCTGTCCTTTTATAGTCGTATTTTGTCTGGACGCTGTAACGTTTGAAAATCGAAAATTTGGGACGAAGTGATATTGTAATTAACCGACAAAAGGACAAAAAAACTATTGCAAAAAATGATCTAAATACAAATGTTAACTTTCTATATATCTTGCAGACATCCAGGATGGATTTGCTTTATTTGTAAATTACGAGTTTGTAAAGAATTCTGGTTTTCAGTCTTACAGCCTGGTTTGCAACAGCAAATTAGGAAAGTCGAATGTTTCTCTTCTAATACCACTTTAACCTCATTGTTAAAACCGAAATTAGTCTTTGACCGAAACACACCACAACGCGCCGCACTGAACCATAAAAACATTCCTTCGTGCCAGCCGATGCGTTAAGGTTTCAGAAATAATGCAATCTTCTGCCTTGAAGGTGACTGGAAAAGTGTACGTTCTCGATTTTTTCCGCAGAACTCGACAAAAAATTCTAATTAGTCAACTAAGCAAATTAGAACAATTAGAAATTAGATTGTAACTAAAAAAAACATTCTCAATTTTTGGTCGCTGGTGGAGTTTAGTCCACCGATTGCGATGTTTGAAAAAATATTGCTTCAATATATTTTTTTGTCTTAGTATTTAGCCTGGGTTGGTTTATTAGGTGCTATTTCGTGATACCACAATGTTGCACGTTATAATTTTTCGCTTGAAATACTTTCGCGCTTATTGCTGTTATTTTAATATATTATGTGGATATTATACAGAGTGGTGCATTATCTGAATTAGACGACAATAAAATATCTGGATGTCTTTACCGAGAAATGTTAATAAGCACAAAAAGGAATATAAAAAATAAGTATACAGTCTGTTACAAATTGGCATCTCACTACAGGGATTTCGAAACGGTAAGAGATACGAAGTAGCTTAAATGGAGGCGAAGTTGCGTAATCAGGGGACCAACATTATACCTATAAAAAATCAAGGTTAACATGATTAGTTTTCGAAATCCGTTCTTAAATAGAACCTGGAGTTGAAGTGTCATTGTAAAGAATCCTGTTGGCTATTACATTTTTGTTACTTAAACTGTCAGCAACATAACTTTCTGCAATTGTGGCTGATTTCCACCCACCATGTCTCTTAATTGCTAATACATCAACTACTGTATTAGCCAATAACGTTGCCGATGTTCCTCGGAATGAATGGCATGTATATGTTTCAGTATATTCTAGTTTCAAAAACTGTGCAATCTTATGAGGAATCATAGAAAGGGTAATCTTGCCGACTGGTTGATTGTAAAATCTACCTGCCTGATACTCTTGATAGCGCATAAAAAAGCATGAAATTTCAGTTTTAATTTCCAATCTAATCTTGATATGTTTCTTGAGAATTTCTAGATGAGAAACAGAACCCAGACGAGAAGTAAACGTACGTGACATACCATATTTAAAATCTGGAATTGTACCTACAATAAAGTCATCGAAATGTTTGAAATTGACGTAAGTTTACATAACTCATCAAAACAGCATGCTCCTGCAATGCCTAAGACTGTCACTACCTTCATTAGCAAATATGTGTTATCGGGTGCCTGAACGAGAAAATCGTTGACTTGTTTTCTTGTAAAAACGTTAAACTTTTTAGGTGTATAGTCGTCATTCTTACGTTTCAAAAATGCTCTCAGCTTGGGGTATTTTGATATATCCACGTTCTCCTCTATGAAAATAGTTGACTGAATCATTGAGTATGTATGTATGTCGGAGAGTGGTGGAATTGTTTTTCCACTTGGCACTTAGGCCTTATTAAGCCCCTTGTACACCCTCCTTCATTACTCGAGTACTTACTTTTCTTCAAACCATCCTATTTACTACACGGGTGGCTTGGTGGCAAAGTCTCGTACAGTTTTATGTATGATAGCATGGTCTTGAGTGACAGAGATTTTCTTTGCTCTGTTCTCATCCATTTATCGGGGACCACACGCATACGGAAAATGTTGAGCGACCCAGGTCTCTGGTAGGCTGCCACAGCCACCTCCCCGATCCTGCCTTAGGTCACCCATCCAAATTCCAGCCTGCGTCCGTGATACTTACCTCGGCAGATCGAAATCCACCGGTCAAGACACCCGGCTAGGCGGTCCCTTTAATTTAATCATTGAGTATTCGCTCCACAAACTCGCCGGATTTAAAGTTCTTAACTTCTCTATGAAATATGCTAGCAGTGACATTTCAGAAACACCAGTATTTTTGTTCTAGCACCATTCTTTGACATTTCTATATGCTCGTCCGTAGCGAAAATCACTCATTTAGAAATAATAATTCAAAACCAGCAAAATTGCAACTCTAGCTTTGTTTATAAACACCTTAGAAACGACAAAATTCGAATAATGTCAAAATTAATTGTTTAAGAAATGTCAAAAAATAAAACCTAATCTTTATTCCATGAACCATAAAGAATTGTGGGATAAAATGTTATACACGCAGCAGTTAATTATAATTTACCAGTCTCGGACTATATTGCCAGCACTCGCTCCGCTCGGGCGCAAAATCGTCCTCGACTGATAAATAACACTTATTTCTTTATTTTGTAAATAACTATAGTTACAGTTAAATATTAGATGAAAGTTAATCATAATATATTTCTAAATTGTTACTAAATAAGTAAGGTAGGACTAACTGTATTTAGTTTCATATTAGTTAAATGGAAAATCCATATATGTAGACATGTTTAAGTTTAATTTCTCCTGTTAAGTATTTTTTAAATGTTTACACAGTAATTTATATTCAATACTAATTTACAGTGAAAATTATCAGCTGTTTGAATTATAATTTTCCTAGCTAAGATGTACCTATTACGAAAAAAACATATACATACTTTCAAGATTATATAATTAACAATATTAACATGTTTTGTTTATAATAGTAATTAGTTTGGTATGAGACTGAAGTAACGTTAATTATATTCTTATTAAAATTGGATACAGTCTAAAATATTATAATAATATGTGCAAGTAACGACTTCTTCGGCCCACATGCATGTTGCACCTGAGGCTACCGAGATCTGCTCTAGTTAAGGAACTTTCGATTTTCTTCAAATATGGCTTATCTAAGTAGGCTGGTCAAGTGAAACTATTATAAACTATAACTACTGATGCGGCACAGTCTTTTTGTTAATTATTTTACGACGCGAGATTTTTATTCGAGATTGTAAATTCCTTTGTTTTTGGCGTGGTTAGGCAATTCACTCTGGCCTCGCGACACACTAAAGCCGCTTCCTTGTCTGTTTTTTTGATAATTATCGGCAACGTTATTTTTTAATTGCGTTATGTGGTAGAGAGGCTGGAATTTCTCCTCGACGTTACTTCGGGTTAAATTCTGTCGTGCTCAAAATAGCTGCCACATTCTGGGCAACGCGTACAGGATGTCGCAGAAGATACCGAGCGTTTTCAAGAACATGACCATCTATCTGTGACAATGGACGTGTAAAAGATATAGTAAGACATTTCTGGATATTAAAGCCAAGTTTATTGGTTCGACTCCATTCATAAACCGCGTCAATATCACCTTGAAGTGATATACAATCATTGAGGCATTCAATACGCTTGTATAACTTCAAATCATCTGCAAAGATCAAACAATTTGAATTATGAATTACGTTAGCCAAGTCATTAATAAAATTTAAGAAAAAAGTGGCCCCAAGTTAGATCCTTGAGGAACAACAGAATATCGTTAGAAAATAAACCACAATATTTTACGACAAACCTTCTCTCTTGAAGATACCTATAATACTATCAATGCAACCAACGAGTAGGTTTCTCCAAACACGCAGTTTATTTATTATGACGTTATGGTCAACTTTGTCAAAGGCCTTGCGAAAATCAGTGTATATCGCGTCAACTCGCACACCCTGCTCAAAGGCCTCTAAAATATGGTGTGTAAAAGTTAGTAAATTGCAATACATATTTGCAATTATACTAAAAAAAAAATAATATTTGTCAAGCAATTTAACTCATCAAGTGTCGCTACTAGCTTTGATAATAGCTTATCATGATCTCATTCACTTGGTAAAATATGGCCTTATGGCATTCTAATCGTACTATTTTTGCTTCCAATATATTTAGTGAACTGAAAACCCAATAAGAGATAAATATTTTTTCTACTTAGAATTTTAACATTTTTTTGTGTATAAACTAATAATAATTTTTTATTTTACTAGAAATAGCAAGTTTCAAAATTTCTACCTTAAACTAAGTAAAACAAGGAATAGAACTAGACACTGGGGTGTTAAATATAATGTACTACCCCAAGAAAACAAAAAAACGTATTACAGTACGTAGCCATCTACGTCGCGTCGGCGAACAATTGAAAAGTTCTTCCATTTTTCAAAATAACCATACCAAATAGTATATCGTTGGAAAGCATGAAAAAATACATTTTTTTCTAGCTCATAGCTAACTATGGTTTACATTTAAAAAAAAAAAGTTTATATTATAACTTGAAAACGAAAGTGCACACGAACAATTTGATCACACTGCCTCATTAACCATGCAAAAACCTGAAACTTTGTAATTTAATTGGCCTGCAGTACCGCCTCCTAGGAGTTTTCATAGTAAAGCAATTCTATTTAAAATTTAGTTTTCAATGTCATCTAGATAATTAAATAGTCTTATGAAACACATTAAAAAGTAAATACTAAATTTGTAACGTGCAGTCAATTATGCGCGGGTTCCTCATAGCTCGCCGCTCAATCCGTAAAGTGTTTACAGCGGTGCTAATGGTTACCGTCGCGCAACATTGAAAGACGGACTAGCGCATCTTTACTATGCAGTTTGGTTTTTTTTTAGTCCACCTGTCATCCAATAATGGCTATACACCCCTTTTTTCATATTAAAAGTAATTTATTTACGTGTGGTGTAAAATTTTGTTAGCTATGTATTGTTTCCTGTGTTGTTTAAAGGATTGTAAAAGTTTAAATTAGATTGTAAAAACAGCCTCACACCACTTGCAGTGCTATCTATCCAAAAATCAGTGGTGCGAGAAATATCAAACTTTAATGAAAAATTAATGGAAAAGTTATTTTCAGACAAAAGCAGACTCTCACTATAAAAAAATGTTGCGCACATTATATTTCAATAGTATTTAAAATAAAACTACCCAATTATATAATTTTTTTTTAAATACTTTTTACCTAAATATTTCCGCCCTCCCTGGTATGGAAATCAATAATAGCCGCCATTGGCTGCACATTATAATAAACTGCAATGCATTTTGTTTATATCTCTTATAGCTGTTTTACATTGACAATTTATTGATCATGAAGTCGCTTCATTAAGAAATTGGAGAAGTGTAATGCACCAAATCTATCTGTTGTCAAATAACTTCATGAATTTATTCATCAAGTTCTTGACGAATTAGAGCATGTTCTAATTTNAATTATTATTTGTTTCAAATAAATAATTATAATATTGCTTATTTTATGCTTAAAAATTTAAAAGTTATAAACAAATGAAGTTATTTTTGAGACGATTGTTATTTTTCTTTACAAAAATTTTCCTATTTTTCTAAAAGAAAATCCCAAAACTTTTGTGCATAATTTTTTTACACCATACATACTTCTTGAAATAGTTTAATTCTTTTCTCCATATTTATTTGGCTAAATTGAGCATACGAAAATTTCTAATGTACAATTTTATTTTCTAAAAACAATGTACTTTTGTTAGAACTTCCTAATGTGGACGATTTTCGAGAAAAAAGGCTTTTAATTAAACTCCTACAATATTACACTATAAAATATGTGACTTTTCTCAAAATAAGCTTGAGCTTTGCGAAAAGTCACTTATTTTATACACCGTAATATTGTAAGAGTTTAATTAAAAGCCTTTTTTCTCGAAAATCGTCCACATTAGGAAGTTCAAACAAGAACTAGCGCCTTCTACGAAATATATAAAAAATAATTAGACTAGCGTATTTGGTATCCTTAAAAATCTCGGAATACCAAATTTCATAAAAATATTTCACACCGTTTGGAAATTTTCATAAAAATGTTATTTAAAAAATTTTATTTTGTCGCTCTGTATCTCGAAACCAGGAGGAGATAGACATATAGTTTTCACTATACACACTTTTCACACACTTTTCTATCGTGTGTTATTTTTGTACGACATGTGGTAATCGATTTATCATACCCCGTGAAAATTCTGATTTCCAGCTGTCGGACTGAAAAAACGCGGCTTGAATTTTGTCGGACAACAATACTTTTTGACTGAATTAATTATTTACAATTAATTTTACTAAAAATTACCTATGTGGTAATTGATTTTCAATACCCTGTTATTTTGGCATGTTTCGACCGGTAGACACGTCAATGTCGGAGGAATTTCTGTCGGACAAATTTAAATCGGCATTTGCAACAAAATTTCCAGTTACTTAAGNCCTAAGGCTGTGGCTCGTGGAAATTTATTTTTTCAACTTCCCAAATTACATCGGGATTCCAACATTTTAAGCCCAGATTTTTTAATGTAATTAACATTACTCTCTTTTACAAATCGACACTAACTTGTAGCAATAACATTAATTGGCTATTTGGCCATTGCTAAACGCCAGGATGGAAAAAACAACTAAAATAATTGTTTATTGTTTCCTTTACAATTCCAAATTGAAATTGAATCCACCATTAAAGTTCGTTTTTTAATCAGTTCAACTCAATTTAATCTTGTTAATTTTAATCTAACTGGTGGTGAGATGACTTATAGTAGTTGCAAAAAAGCAAAACCACATTTTTAATCAAAATTTAAAGATTTTGAAAGTAGTAGTTTTAATAAAACATTTGCATCAAGATGCTGGCCTTGTTATTTTGCAATTTGGAAGTTATAAAAACTGATATTAGATATATAAATGAAATATAGATAAATAATGTTACCTAAATCATTTTTTTCAAATTAATATTTTTTAACCAACCAGATGTCTCTTTAGTTGTTAGAAGTCAACTATTTGTCGAAGAAGCATTGAAATAAAAAAATTTTTTAATAAGTTTATTTCTTCTATGCATTCCATGTTCAAATATTTGGTTTTCAGTAATTAATCGTAGAAAGTAAAGCAAAAATCATAAATTAGTTTTGGTTATCATATTTTTAAAATTAAATAAAAGTACATAATAAAAAATATTTGTATAATTTAAAAAAATATAGCTGTTCCAGGTATGGAAACCCACCAACTGGAGAACTATTATTACACAAATACGTGTTTATTTTGTATACTAACATTTTTTTGAATGATTAACTAGCATAAAATTCGATCACTTTCTTGGATTATTAAAAAAATGGATTCAATTAAATATTGCAGTGAGATGGTGTAAAGATCTGTTTAATTTCAATTTTCACGATCATTTGCTTCTACGTTTTTATCCCTAATATTTAATCGACCAATTAAATAATTTACCACAATTTTATGTACCTAATGCTCATATAATTTTGTATCAATTTAAAAGAAGGATTCGGAAGGCGTGCTAAGTTTAACTTTCTTTAAAAGGTGACTAATTCAAATCAAGTCTAAAAATTTTCCTAAAATTCTCATAGGATGAAATCATTTATTTAGTCATAATATTTGGTTAGATTATTTTAACTTTTTTAAATAATTATCGGTTAATATGGATGAGACAATATGTCTAGATATTGCTTGGCTTGAGTAATTGCTGGAGGTGTCTCCAGTAAACAGAGTAGTTGGTTCCTAAAATATCATTAATTTTATATACAGGGTGTTTGGTGCATCGTTTGCCAAATTGAATTGGCCGAAAGGAGAGGGATTTGCAATCTCTTCAGTCCCAATCCGCTTTTGGTTCCATGCGATTTTTTAAATCAACTTTATCAGTGTTGTTTTGAAAAATCCCAAAATTCAGTATTTAAAGTTAAATTTAAAAAAGTTATTGGTATAATCTCCAAATTTAATTTTAATTTTTAGGTTTAGGTAGGTACTGTTGTATGGTTCCATCAAATTCAAAATTACTCGCAAATAACGTCTAGTTGTCATTTTATTAACTCACAAAATTTTTGGAATAGGTAAAAATTTAAAGCTCAACTTAACGTTGCAATAAAAAAAACAAAAAGCGATCGTGATCTTTGAATTCCTTTAAAAATTTCTCTAGTCTATTCCCTTTTCAACGGCATGCAACAAATATTTTAATAACTTCACTAATTCGTTTAATTTATATATCAGGACACATCAGGCTGATATTCGATATTCGGGAACACTCGTCTTTGCATCAATAATACACGCAGAGCAGGTAAATACTGTTATCTCACTTTTGCACAGTAGAATTCATCATCTGTCTTTTCCTTGCATTAGGTTCTAACGTTCCTCGAACTAAAAATTAAAAATCAAAATTTTTTTTTAATCATTTGTTTAATAATTACAAATCTTGCTCGAATTGCCGACCTCTGTTGCATATACACGCACGACATCTTCGCCTTACTTCTACCGTAGTGATGATGATATATTTCGTTTTTAATAGCGACGAAAACCGCTCCAATGCGTTGGGCTAAATCCTCCCCACTTTCAACTTCCATGGCGTATACAAGTCCTTTGGCCTGCCCCCCAGACGTAAAAATCTAATAGAGTTAGGTCTGGGCAACGTGGAGGCCATGCGATGGGGCCATTTCTTAGATTATACATATAATTTTTTTTAAATTTAAGTTTAAATATTTAATTTTGGGATTTTTCAAAACAAGAGTGAAAAAGTTAAAATAAAAAACCCATGGAGCCAAGAGTGAGTTATTGGGGCTGAAGAGATTGCAAATCATCCCTGCTTTCGGTCAATTCAATTTGGCAAACGATGCATCAAACACCCTGTTTTAACAGCTGTAGGTAACACTTGCTCCAACACTCGTTCTGGAAAAGTGTGTAAGGCTTTTTTTCGCGAAACTCTGCTCAGTCTTCTTTTATATAAGAGGTATATTTTCGTTGAGGTTTTTTCGCACTTTTTATGGTAAATTTTCATTTTGAGAAACCTTCTCGTCGAAAATTGACAACGTTTTATACGAAAGAGATACAATATTCAGTCATTTGAAATAAAACTTTTCAGTCACTNCAGCTATTAGAAATATATAGTTTATATGCTTCTCCTAGAACTATGAACTTGTCTTAAAGCGACATATACAACTAATCATGATATTGAACTGTTTGTTAATAAAATATTTAGACATCCAAATGATTATTAGAACATTTTGGTTATCTTTTTGCTGATACTTTTACACATGATTAGTATAGTAACTTTATACTTATATTTTGTTTACCTTGTGTTTTTAAGACTATATTAGTCAAGTTGATATTCCTGTGTTAATGAGATTAACATATTCGGGCATATTTTAAGTTTCCACTCACCATTTGCTACTAGTGCATAAGAATTCAGTATGTCAATATTACTTTAAACTTAAAACCAAAAAAGGTCTGTTTCTGCCTGTTTTTATAACTATACTTATTACTTGTAGTACCAAAACATGACAACTTTGCTGAATTTTGATCAGTACACAAAGATAATTGAACTGAAACTGTTATTTTCCAGTAGTACTAAATTTACGGCCTCCAGAGATTTGCTACCTACATCGAAGACGATTGTCACTGAGCTCAGAACATTTAATTAGCTCCTTGTGGGAAATTTTCTAATTAAAGGTAGTCGTAATGGTTGTTAATTGATTTAATTTGGTTTTGATTATAGATTTAATGTTTAACAATTAAATCATTACGTGTTAATGTATTAGTTACAGTAGTATAACTCGTTCATGGAATCTTTCAGTCGCAGAAATAAGAATGGATCATTTCCAAGTTCCTACATAAAAATTTTTAACCGCTAGTTTTAAGGCAACAATTAACGTATTGTCGGTAATTATTTATTTGTGGTATATTCAATTATTCTCCTTGTGTGTTTGGAAAAAAAATAACCATTTGCCCCAAAAGAATGACAATAATCTCTATAACACATCACTAGAGATCGGAAATGTGGTAATTGGTTGGTTGAGGCCGCGTTCTCTTTTATGAAATTTTATTCAAACAAAAAGTGGAACCTACCATAAAATATATAGGTATAGTACGTAATAATAAGTACCAGCAGAAGTTAATAAAATAATAATTTCTTGCTCATAAGGACAACGATTCTAGAAAATAATTAACAGTATGTTCTGGGATTAATCGACGATCGGTAAATACCCATTTCAAAAACGAAAATGACCGTTCAACATTTACCGAAGTAAGTCACAGGTGCATATCTAAAATAGTCGAAGATTTTAATAGATGCAATTTTTACTAGTGGTGTCGAAGCATCAACTACTTCACGTTTTCGTAATCCCACTATATACAGTAATATGTACATTCATGAATCTCGAATCTAAAGCTTCGCATCGATCAATTTATTTCATACGTATCTAGATGCCCCTAATGCCTGCCCTGTCGGCCTAGCGTGCCGGTGAACAATCCAACTATTTCATTGTCGTTTGTGCGAGTTTGAAGATTTGCTTGGTCGAGTGTATGGCAAGTGTTTTTATAACATTGTGTATTGTGAGCCTAGAGCGGCCTATTTCAGCTATTACAACGCGTATTATCACATAACGACTCGCACTTGTGATAGAAAATAGTATGTGCAACTCGTTCGGAAAAGTTGCCATAGCGCCACTTGGGAGCTTTCCGCGTGGCGCTGTTGTCAACTTTTCCTCACTTTTCCACACAATGTACTATTTATTTGATTGTCGCCACAAAGTTTCCGATGTCTACACATTTTACACACAGTTTACATTTAAAAAACCCTGTTTTCACTATCAAATCTTCTCAAATTGACTTAAATGTCAAATTATCTACTTTCTCATTGTGAGTTAGTCAAAACTAAAAACTGGTCATTTACAATAGTAACAAAACTTTATATTTTAAATGTGTTACTGCTTCTTTTGATAGGAATGTAAGTAATACTTTTTTTAACAAATGTTATAAAATTTAAACAAAAAGTATGTTGAAACCTGTATATCTCAATAAATCTTTAGTTTTCTTGTAGAATTAAGAAGTTTACACTATCTACGTATATTTCGTTAATCCTGTTTTAGAGAAATAAATAAAAAATTGCATACAACTTGCTGAAACTGATTGTTTTTTCTTCTGTAATTGGGTAAAATTTTACGTTCTGCTTTTTATTATTATTGTTGCTAATTGCAGCAGTAATTGACGTAATTATTGGCTGGATGATTTCCGGGCCAATTGCCACGTCCTTGATTTAAGATTTTTTCTACAGGGTGTAACAGTGACGTTGCGACAAACTTTGAGGACTGATTACATTCGTCAAAATGAACAAAGTTCTGTTCTAAGACAAAATCTAAGGGCTTTACAATTAATCAGGTAAAGCGCATTAAAAAAAAATTAAGCAATAAGTACTCAAAAAAATGGAACTCTCGTATAAACTTCTCCGCAAACTCTTAATTTTCAGCCTTCCTATTTTCCTTTATATCTTCCAAATGGGTTCAAAGTTGCCGTTCCAAGCGGTATCTTAACGAATATTTTTAATAATGTTTCTTGTGTGGTCCAAGAATTTACAATTAAGTGGATTTTAGTTTTGTTTTCTCCAAAAATTAATCAAGATACGAAAAACATTCAAGAGACAAATAAGTTGTATTTTTAGTGGTTTAATCTAAAAAATTTAAATATTACAAAAAGTCAGTGGCGTACACTTTTTTGTCAAAGATGCCACTGGACTTAACAAATCTAATCAAGTTAGGGCTAAACTAGCCCCTTGACACTACAACTAACACTGCCAAATCACAACAAAATTGGGTAAAGGGTATTTAGCAAAATAGCATTTTTTTTACAAAAATTAACACCCTGTATTTAGAGCCACCTTTTTATCAGGAGAAAACGATACTGCTCCAAGAAGAATTTCAAATAGATTATTCCAACCGACAAGTACCAAATAAAAAAATGTTTGTGAGACTCAATATTTAAGAGATTATAGGAGCTTTGAACACCAATACGCTAATGTGGAACGGGTATAAGCTTAGAGAATGAGAAACTTGGGATCAGAAATTTTAAATGCCGTGGAAGAGTATCCTGGTATGTACCAGTACGAGAAGATTAGCCTCAAGATTTCAGCTATGTCATATGACTGCTATATCTATATCATGTTCAGAAAATACAGGCGCTGAAACCCGAAGAAGGAGGTAACTTTTGACTCAACTGTGTTGCTTTTAATAAAACTCTGCACATTTCACTTAAATTATGAAATTTTACAACAATGCATACCGCAGTTCCCAAGTGTGTATGCTCTGTTACTAACGCAGCCTTTGTTTGAAGACAGATTAGCTTGTCCAGCAGCGGGGTATACAAATTACGAAACCATTGTTTAAAAAAAAATAATTTTCACGGCGAGATTTGAGATAAAAAACTTATTACATGTGTTTCGAAAGGTCAGATGTAGCCTTCATATATATCAATATCACCTCCATTCAAAGTTACGCCCTGTATAGTCGTACCTACTCCAATGTAAAAATTATTTAAATAACTAATGAAGCTTTTTAGGAAACACTATAGTAGACTTTAACACAATTCTATACATTATCTTTTTTGGTTCCCATTACATAGGCAAAAATGATGTTCCTTTTTCTAAACTTTAACATTCTTTAATTCTGAAGCTAGACTGCTTAGAACATAATGTTTCTAGGAACAAGTCACTCACCCTCTTTATTGTCGGAACATACTTAAGGACCACCCCCTCTTCAGTGAACGATCAGTACAATTCTTGCTAGGAAACGATTCGAAATTAACACATTTAATTATCCCCGCACTTGTTGTGCCGCTTTCTTCAGCTACATTTATTCAGCGATTACGATATAATATTCACAAAGACGTGTTCTTATTCAATTTGAACTAATTATAACGATTTATTAGGCAGCATATAATAGGAAAGCCCTTAAAGCAGCGTTTAAGGCTTAATTAATACTATTATTTATTATAATGATCGAGCAATTATAACAAACGCAGGTGCTACAATAACGGTAGAATAAAAGTACGAACCACCGGTACTATGGTTATTAATTGTACCTAATTGAGCTCTCGTGTATTCTTTAAACAGAAAAGGCAATAAAACTTTAAATATTGAGCTTAGGCAAAAAATACCGCGAATGAGCACGCTTTGTTACGCCAGGTGTGTCTACAGTAGGTCTATGCTCTATTGTTCAGCAACCACCTGCACAATTTAAAAATTGGCCATTACACTATGTCAGTTGGAAAAAAATGGTGTACTGTTTAATTAATCGCTGCATATCAGTCATGTTTTCCGATGGAATTACTGATCGGTGGTACTAGATATTAAATATTTACATATTGGAATGCAGCTCATAACATTAAAAAAGCAAGTGATCAAGTAACCAAAAAATTTTAAATAAGTGACCCATAGGTGATCCTACTGATATAAGTTAATAGAAATATTAGCACACTTCGTTAGGAAAACATGTCTTTTTAATATTTTAACAACTGCACGTATATAGGGTGTCTGCAAAAGAATGGGCTAAATTTCACGATTATGATAAAATTAATGACAGCAATACTAACAAAAATTTGTCGGCACATGCTTCAATTTCAGAATACAGCACATTGAATTGAAAAAGTTTAACTTACTTTTAACCATATCTTGAAGATCTATACAGCAATTGTTTACTAGTTTTACAAGATGAATAATATCCTGCACCACTATCATTAGGTATAGTTTCATTGTCAGTTGGTTAGAAAATCCAGTGGCGTGTAAATATTATTACTAGGCATCGGAAACTTTGTGGCGACAATCAAATAAACAAACAGTAGCCATCTATATTCTGCTAGTAAGCGGCAATACTCGTTGTAGTATCAGAAATAAGCTAAATCTGTGGTCAAGCCCTATACTCACAATACACAATGCAACTGATAGCTACAGAAAAACAAGTACCATACACTCGACCAAGCAAAGCGTCAAACTCACTCACACTGATTGTGTCCTTTTTTTTAGACATTGATTTGTCCGATTGCAATTGCTGAACTTTTTTTTTTTAGGCGTCAATTATACAAACGGTTCATGTTTCCGGGTTTGTCATGAAATAGATTTTGTAACCCTATACTCGGGTGACCCTAGATACGTAACGAATGAATTGATCGATGCCAAACTTCAGATCAGAGGCAGACTTGTACATGTTATTGTACAATAACGCAGATAGTTGGATTACTAAAATGTGAAGTAGTTGATTAGTAACAATAGCATCTATTAAAAACTTCGACTATTTTAAACAGAGACGTAAATTATATAAAAGAGAACCCGCCCGGCCTACAGTCAACCCTGATCGACATTGCAGCCGCGTTAACATTTTCAATATCTCGTTATTACACATTACATCTTTTTTACGAAATAAATGATTGACTAAAACAAAAGCAGATATTTAGAATCCACAGATATTTCATTTAGAAAATGTTCGATTGTTTCATATTCATAAACTTCACCGCTTTGAAGAAAAACTCTTTCATTCAGTACTCCACAATGTATTATTATTATTATTTTCTAAGTTCAGAAAAATGCTAGATAATATTTGGTTATCAACTAAAAGTATGACATACAATTGTTCAACATGTTTTTACCCTGTATTCAAGGTGGTCCTAAATTGGATTCCCATATTTTCAGGTCCGAGAGTACATTAAAGAACAAAAGCACCCTTTTCTTCAAAAACTGCTTTCTTCGTCTAGCAATTGGCGCTCTTAATAAAAGACGAAGTTGAAAAGGAAACTATGATGGTTACTCAGGATTTAACAACGTAATAGTCTAAAACTTCTCCATTCAACCTTTTTCTGTCTCTTATAGTTTCCAAGACCTCAATATATGCGTCATCGGTATAAAAATGATTTTATAAATTCTATATTTAAATAGGAAATTATAAACACGTTTTTAAACGAAAATTCCATGTGCCTTGTACAAATTCTTCTGTAAAATTAATGCATGATTTCATTGGTACAATATAATGACATATAAGAATTTTTTTTAAATAAATAATATCGAAATTACTTTTTTGTGAAAATAAGCTACATATATGAAAATCTATGTCTAGTTTATGTAAAAAAGTGATATAAAAATTTTTGGCTATTTCATTTGCAAAAAAGGACTTTAGTGATTGTTTTTTTTTAAATATGACAAAAGATAATCTAGGTTACCACACTAGAAGGTATCAATGAGTGTAAATGTGAATATTTATAGGTAGGTATTATAAGATACTTGACTTAGTTTAACGTCCTAAGGCTGCGGCCTTTGGAAATTTATTTTCCCAACTTCATAAATATTTTTTTACATTATGTGAAAGCTGTTTTTCAATAACTTTTATTAAAAAAATTTTCGATATATTCTTGTTCAAAAGTTAATTTCTGACTGAAATTACATCGGCATTCCAACATTTTGAGCCCAGATTTTTTAATGTAATTAACATCTATTTTCTTTTACAAATCGACACTAACTTGTGGCAATAACATTAATTGGCTATTTGGCCATTGCTAAACGCTAGGATTAAAAAAAAACAACTAAAATAATTGTTTATTGTTTCCTTTACAATTCCAAATTGAAATTGAATCCACCATTAAAGTTCGTTTTTTAATCAGTTCAACTCAATTTAATCTTGTTAATTTTAATCTAACTAGTGGAGAGATGACTTATAGTAGTGGCAAAAAAGCAAAACCACATTTTTAATCAAAATTTAAAGATTTTGAAAGTAGTAGTTTTAATAAAACATTTGCATCAAGATGCTGGCCTTGTTATTTTGCAATTTGGAAGTTATAAAAACTGATATTAGATATATAAATGAAATATAGATAATAAATGTTACCTAAATCATTTTTTTCAAATTAATATTTTTTAAACAACCAGATGTCTCTTTAGTTGTTAGAAGTCAACTATTTGTCGAAGAAGCATTGAAATAAAAAAATTTTTTAATAAGTTTATTTCTTCTATGCATTCCATGTTCAAATATTTGGTTTTCAGTAATTAATCGTAGAAAGTAAAGCAAAAATCATAAATTAGTTTTGGTTATCATATTTTTAAAATTAAATAAAAGTACATAATAAAAAATATTTGTATAATTTAAAAAAATATAGCTGTTCCGGAGATGGAAAACCCACCAACTGGAGAACTATTATTACACAAATACGTGTTTATTTTGTATACTAACATTTTTTTGAATGATTAACTAGCATAAAATTCGATCACTTTCTTGGATTATTAAAAAAATGGATTCAATTAAATATTGCAGTGAGATGGTGTAAAGATCTGTTTAATTTCAATTTTCACGATCATTTGCTTCTACGTTTTTATTCCTAATATTTAATCGACCAATTAAATAATTTACCACAATTTTATGTACCTAATGCTCATATAATTTTGTATCAATTTAAAAGAAGGATTCGGAAGGCGTGCTAAGTTTAACTTTCTTTAAAAGGTGGCTAATTCAAATCAAGTCTAAAAATTTTCCTAAAATTCTCATAGGATGAAATCATTTATTTAATCATAATATTTGGTTAGATTATTTTAACTTTTTTAAATAATTATCGGTTAATATGGATGAGACAATATGTCTAGATATTGCTTGGCTTGAGTAATTGCTGGAGGTGTCTCCAGTAAACAGAGTAGTTGGTTCCTAAAATATCATTAATTTTATATACAGGGTGTTTGGTGCATCGTTTGCCAAATTGAATTGGCCGAAAGGAGAGGGATTTGCAATCTCTTCAGCCCCAATCCACTTTTGGCTCCATGGGATTTTTTAAATCAACTTTATCACTGTTGTTTTGAAAAATCCCAAAATTCAGTATTTAAAGTTAAATTTAAAAAAGTTATTGGTATAATCTCCAAATTTAATTTTAATTTTTAGGTTTAGGTAGGTACTGTTGTATGGTTCCATCAAAATCAAAATTACTCTCAAATAACGTCTAGTTGTCATTTTATTAACTATTTTTGGAAGAGGTAAAAAAAAATTAAAGCTCAACGTTGCAATAAAAAAAAAAACAAAAAGCGATCGTGATCTTTGAATTCCTTTAAAAATTTCTCTAGTCTATTCCCTTTTCAACGGCATGCAACAAATATTTTAATAACTTCACTAATTCGTTTAATTTATATATCAGGACACATCAGGCTGATATTCGATATTCGGGAACACTCGTCTTTGCATCAATAATACACGCAGAGCAGGTAAATACTGTTATCTCACTTTTGCACAGTAGAATTCATCATCTGTCTTTTCCTTGCATTGGGTTCTAACGTTCCTCGAACTAAAAATTAAAAATCAAAATTTTTTTTTAATCATTTGTTTAATAATTACAAATCTTGCTCGAATTGCCGACCTCTGTTGCATATACACGCACGACATCTTCGCCTTACTTCTACCGTAGTGATGATGATATATTTCGTTTTTAATAGCGACGAAAACCGCTCCAATGCGTTGAGCTAAATCTTCCCCACTTTCAACTTCCATGGCGTATACAAGTCCTTTGGCCTGCCCCCCAGACGTAAAAATCTAATAGAGTTAGGTCTGGGCAACGTGGAGGCCATGCGATGGGGCCATTTCTTAGATTATACATATAATTTTTTTTAAATTTAAGTTTAAATATTTAATTTTGGGATTTTTCAAAACAAGAGTGAAAAAGTTAAAATAAAAAACCCATGGAGCCAAGAGTGAGTTATTGGGGCTGAAGAGATTGCAAATCATCCTTCCTTTCGGCCAATTCAATTTGGCAAATGATGCATCAAACACCCTGTTTTAACAGCTGTAGGTAACACTTGCTCCAACACTCGTTCTCGAAAAGTGTGTAAGGCTTTTTTTCGCGAAACTCTGCTCAGTCTTCTTTTATATAAGAGGTATATTTTCGTTGAGGTTTTTTCGCACTTTTTATGGTAAATTTTCATTTTGAGAAACCTTCTCGTCGAAAATTGACAACGTTTTATACGAAAGAGATACAATATTCAGTCATTTG
>NW_019416288.1:1065504-1091023 GCF_000390285.2 Anoplophora glabripennis
TTTTTAACCCCATTTTTGCGATTTTTTCGATTTTTACCATAATAATCATGATTCATTCGATTTGTAACTAGACTTGTTTTGTAAAAAATTTAATTGCAAACATTTTTTTCCTCTTCCATTTTCGCCTAAAATTAACTCTTGAAAAGATACATAATTAAATAGGAAGAAAAATATAACATTTTTCGAATTTTTTTAACATATTGTGCCGCCAAAAGTTAAGCCCACGTTTTTTTATGCGCATAGAAAAAATTTCATTTCTAGAGATATTTTAAAGCCAAAAAGCCAAAAATCTCCGTGGATATACGATTCACCCAAACCAAAACAGATACCGCCTAGCCTATTATCTCACTTTTGCACAGTAGAATTCATCATCTGTCTTTTCCTTGCATTAGGTTCTAACGTTCCTCGAACTAAAAATTAAAAATCAAAATTCCTTTTTAATCATTTATTTAATAATTACAAATCTTGTTCGAATTGCTGACCTCTGTTGCATACACATGCACGACATCTTCGCCTTATTTCTACCGTAGTGAAGATGATATATTTCGTTTTTAATAGCGACGAAAACCGCTCCAATGCGTTGGGCTAAATCCTCCCCACTTTCAACTTCCATGGCGTATACAAGTCCTTTGGCCTGCCCCCAGACGTAAAAATCTAACAGAATTAGGTCTGGGGAACGTGGAGCCCATGCGATAGAGCCATTACTTAGATTATACATATAACTTTTTTTAATTTAAGTTTAAATACTTAATTTCGGGATTTTTCAAAACAAGAGTGAAAAAGTTAAAATAAAAAACCCATGGAGCCAAGAGTGAGTTATTGGGGCTGAAGAGATTGCAAATCATCCTTCCTTTCGGCCAATTCAATTTGGCAAATGATGCATCAAACACCCTGTTTTAACAGCTGTAGGTAACACTTGCTCCAACACTCGTTCTGGAAAAGTGTGTAAGGCTTTTTTTCGCGAAACTCTCCTCAGTCTTCTTTTATATAAGAGGTATATTTTCGTTGAGGTTTTTTCGCACTTTTTATGGTAAATTTTCATTTTGAGAAACCTTCTCGTCGAAAATTGACAACGTTTTATACGAAAGAGATACAATATTCAGTCATTTGAAATAAAACTTTTCAGTCACTAAAAGAAATTATTTACAAATTGTTGTTCTACATAGTATCGCCTTGCATTAAAAAAAAATTATTTGACAGGATCAACAATCACAAAATCGCTCTTTTTTCTGCTCCATTAATTAGACTGCCCATTAAATATATCTGTCACTGGCAAAATGCTGTTTCCGGTTCGTATATAGAAAACTCATTAATTCCGTCAATCAAAATTTTGCCCGATATTAAAAAGCCTCTAACTAATGTACCAAAAATGACCCAATTTATTTTTCAATGCTATCTATTACGGAATACGATTCCCAAGGTAAATAAGACAAAGGCCTATATCTAATATATCCTTTCAATGCGAAGAAAAAAAAAACAGATCTATATACAGACATTTTATTAGAACTATAACAAAAATCGGACGGCCATCAACGGGAAATAGATAAAAAAAATTGAATTGTTCTAAGCGCAGTATCATTGAGTTGAATCGAAACGTAAGTAACTGGACTGGACACAATGCAGATCATGTTGGTGTTGTTAGAGTGCGGGTAATATGCAGTTAATATGTACAGTTAAATCGGATTTAAGTGAATTAAAAAATAAACGTATAATTTTTTTCGAAAACTGTCTCGACATTTTAGCATTTTAATTATGTCTCCTTTTAGTTAACTAGAACAAAAAAATTGTTATAAATTTAATTGGATAAATTGCTTCAATAATATAAGTATTTATTTTTGAAAATTTATTTATTTCCTTTGAACAAATTTTACATCTAATCAACTAAGCACTGTTACTGTTTAAAGACCTACTAGAACCACTGATAGTGACATCAATAAGGGATGTAGCGTCAAACATAAAATCTTATAGCATTATAAGTGGCAACGATTCTATTTACTGATTCATATTTCTACAAAATAAATTACTATGCTAGTATGGTACGATGTACAGGTAAGAAAGTGTCACGGTTTATTAAAAGAAACTGATATATCTGTATCTAATATTTCAGAAAGAACAAATCTTTGGTGTATGAAGAGGCGACGGAATGAACTCCCCTGTATATTTCTATACAAAATCAAACTTTCACTTACTGCTTAAGCACTAATCATTTTTTTTTACTAAATTTTCAATCTCAGTCCGAAGGTATTACTTTTTTTTTAGTAAATGGCTGACGTAGAGAAGTTAGGCAAAACAAAATTGAATATTTAGTAAACATTAAATAGAGACACTAATACAGTACAAAATCGAATCGGCACTTTTTCATCTGTTTGTTTAAATGACCAAGTTGTGGTTTGTGGGTATAAGAAGTAAATTGTTCTTTTTATTGCCCCTTTGATGTTTATCAAATCATGCAGGACGCAAACGATATTTCTAGAAAAAATATTGAATAAAAATGAAATAAAGTCTAGCGCTAGAAAGGATTAAAGAATACCAACATATTTCACGCTTTCCGGATTTTATTTCGTCAATGAAAAGAACAAAACAATAATAATATATTGCGGCACGTGACTGTTTAAGAGAAAACTTCTATCTGTCTAAAAGTATGGCATTTTGTCACTGAACAAGAAAAAAAAACTAGCGCTTTAAAGAAAACTTGTCAAACTATCACTAGATGTGGTTGGCACAAAAAAACTAATTTCAGGTGAATGGACTATATTTTCACTTTTCGAGTAAAAATTAAGTACCTCTTTTTTATACAGCTATATAATTTCATCCTATACACTTTCTGTATCATTAAGTACTACAGGAAGTGACGAAGTTGTAGATAATGAAATGGTTTACAAATTTACATCTTGGTTAGGCGTGCCTATATATTTTTGAATTTTTGACTGACACTTCCAAATGCACTCTAGTATCTTCTCTAGCAATGTCAAAACAACAAAATAGCTTCAAGTGCAAAATAAATATAAATTGTAAATACTCGTCTTGTATATCAACTATATTAACTAATATAAACATAAAATTCAACTTGATTAAATAATATTTTCAGAAATCCTATGATTCTTGATTAGAAACCTAGTCAATTTTGAAGAGGGGTTTCTCTAGTAAAAAACATTGCTTGAAAGTTGATCAACCGAATAACGGAAAATGTGAAAATCAGGTACAGCTAGCCAAGGTTTATGTGAACTTCAAACTTTAAAGAGTTCCTTTTATTGTACCATCAAACAACAATGCCCTAGAAGCACAAACAGTATATGATTTTGTTATTTCATTAAAGAATCGCATACATTACATTTCTGAAATTTGTCTATATAGCTTGCAAACGTCACAATAGTCAATCAGTCACCATTATCCTATTGGTTAAATGACTGAAGTGATCTTCATCAGTCATAAGATTCCTTCAATGGATTCACACGCTGGAGGCCATTCCATTGTTTCTCTGCAAATATTGGTTAAAATCTTTTTTCCCTCGCTTCTGGCGCTTCTTAGAACTATTAAGTATTCGGCCACTGGTGTACGATTCACTAAGTTGTTATTCTTTAAGCGACACTCGTATTCCTTTAACTTCGTACTAATGTGTATTCCTATTTGCCCAATGTATACTTTGCTACATGTACTAAGGCTCTGAAGTACGGCTTTCCTACAAGCAGTCTTGGGAAAAGTTCTTGAAGCTATTGATGGTATTAATGTTATTTGTTCAGAAACTACCTATCTAGCAAGTACATATTATAGTGTCAGAGATTTCTAGATAAGCTTCTGATGGCTTGTTTAACATTTCTGTTAGTAAATCCATTTCCTCTGAGAGCAGATGTAGTTTTTCATCCAACTATTGTAGTGTTTGATGAACTAATATGTTGACTAATTTGGTTTTTGGACAAGGTGGTAGGTAATGAGATTCAAAGTTCAGATAATTGTCCCTATGGGTTGGCTTTCTGTAAGCGCATTGTTCTAGGGTGTCATTCGGTTTACCTTCAGCATCATTTCTCGAAGGATTGATTCCATGTAAATATCATCAAGACGGGCGATAAGAGTGAATCCATAACTACTCCTCCAGTTTGTTTATAAAACTGGCCTTTAACAGAGAAGAAGAATTTTGCCAGGTCAATTAAATTGTCATTTTTGTCTTCTCCAATGAGCTTCTGATGATGTTCTTATTGTCTACAATTGATATTGTTAGAGGCAGAAAAAGAAAATTGATTTTGATGTGTTTTCAGTATTCATTTGTTTGATCCGATGCAAAATCCCGGTTCTGCAAGAAAATGGATATAACTTTTGTACTCAACCTTTTTGTGTGAATAATTTATTTGGATCATTTTCAAAATATTTGTTTTACAAAATTAAATAATTATCTACAGCAAAAACAAATTGGAGGATATTATGTTATTCAAGAGTTGTACAAATATATTTATTGGAAGTGAAGTGCATGATGTCAATAAATCATTTGTTTTATTGGGTTAGATATTAAAAAATACTTCAATTTCCTTTATTAGCTCCTTCTATTCTTGTTTGGAAAACTTCACTCCAAAATTCGTAAGAATAGTCGTTAAAAGACCTTTTTCAGAAAGTATATAAAAAAATATACTTAAATAAAAATATATATTTAATAGCAACAAATATAGTAGCTTTTCCAATAGCAGATACCAATTGAGATACTTTTCAAGAAATAAACATTTAAGCAAGTTAGAAACAATGTCTCTTCACTGTACCAGTTGTATAAGTTTTCTTCAGGGTATAAGATAACTGACAAGACATTAAAAATAAGAAAAAAGCATATTTTCACCTCGTATGATTATCTTACGTTTCCTGAATTTTGCATGCTTGTTGAACATACAGAAAATCACATACGGTACTATAAACATAATCACACCCCGTATAATGCTTTCAGGAAACTATTAACACATGCATTAATCACAGTTATTGAGTATCTTTACAAATTTGCTGGACAAAGCAGGAAAGGTACATTTTCTGATGTTTACATGTTCTCCGTGATCTTTCAATGCGAAGAACTAGTGGAATTTGCTCTAATTTAGCGTTATGTTTCGTCACTTCCCCGATGGATCTACTCATAATTGTTTTACTTAAATTAAAGATTTAATTTCGCGTAGAAAATTAATTTAAGCTGTTTATACAAATTTTTAGAAATAAACTATTTGGTAAATTTAAATTTAAATTTAAATGCCATATTAATGAAGATATCGTTAATTCGCCAAATACAAGTAAATAACTTAATTGTCTAATAAATTTTATGTCTCCCAATTAAATTCTCGCCTCTGTGTAACAACCAAATATCTGAATAAAAAGCGTCTACCGATTTCGACATTCGAAACAATCCGATGGCATTGCGGGACCGCAGATATCGAACCGCGTGACCTTTCGCGGCGCGTTTTTGCGCGCGACCGCCGATTCCGCTGCATATTTCCCGGGTCGCCTAGCGCTAGCTGAGCGCAGCTCGTAGTAGCTCACTGCGGGGGCCGTAGCCCGAGGCCTAGGCGGGGCCCCTTCGGAGATGATGCCCTTCCTTTCACCGCGTTACACAACAATCGAGATTGTGTGTATGTCTTGTAGTCCGTTCGACTATTATTGCAAGGTTTCTTCAAACTGGTATCGGCGTTTAGCCCGTACCTCGGCCGTCGCTAAGCGTATGCCGAGCGCGGGTATACTGCATGACACAGAAAATTAACGCCAGCTGAAATATTTTAATGATAATTGATTGCGGTAAGATAGAAATTCGTATTTAATTGCATACTGCCGATTCCTTCCTCCGATTCCGCGGTATGTGATGTAATGGTACACGTTTTTTTTTTTAATTAAATGAAATTATTTACCCAAACCTTCTATCTGGCTGCACCCTTAAGGAATATATGGAAGCTTATACCGGGAGATCCAGAATGATTGATGGCATCGCTACTTACAAATATTTTATGTGGCGCTCTCCCAATATTTTCACTCTTCGTAGTTGGAAACACTGACAATGATTTACTTCGTCCAGTGGGGGTTAAGTGCAGTGGTAATAAGTATTCCTACCTATAATTAATATTTTTAAATACCGATATTTAACATTTTATAAATATTTATCCGCCTGAGCTGAAAATTGTCGTAAACGTTTAGTGGGGCTTGCTGCTAAACGCTCTCTAACATCCTCCAGTTTATCTTCAGTTAAAACTGACTTTCTTCAAGGTTACTTCTCTGTACAAACATTGAATCGTGTCACCAAAGGTCGAAAATGCTGAGCAAAAATGTTATAATCTGCCGCTTCATGATTTGGAAACCATCAGTATTTGCTTCCTTACCACAAACCTAACAGTTAGCAGATGATTATTGTTGACACTGACACTGATTATTTAGAAGACTAACGATAAATTTAAATAAAAACACAATCGGAGAACACAAATAAATACAATAGCAGGCACACACCGGAACACGGTCGTATCTTAATTGACAGATAGATCATGTCGGTCGGAAATCTAAGAAAATAAAAAGTAATTTTGATCAAAAGGAAGTAAATTTTAATATCTTTGATAAATTCTTTTATGATATGGAAGGATGTGCAATAATTTTCTAAGGAGTTACATTTACCTACTGCAGAATTAGCTAGTTTATACTTCATTGAGCAAAAGGACATTGAGTTAATTTTTTGTCACAATTGTTAAGGGATGCCATGAAAAGAAAATGTTCCCAAATATATTCAAAACTATTCAAGGTCGGACAATTTTGGAAGGAAAAATTCGGAACTGAGTGTAAATGTTATACTGAGAATTTAATAGTTATCATAGTTAAAAATCATTAACAAGTTTTAGTCAGATACATCCCAGAGTGAGAATGTTGTAGATAAATAGTACTCTAAGACACTCTTTATACAATTTTACAGTAAAAAGATTTTTTTTATGTTATTTCGAGTATGCGCTGTTGTGGACTATAAATATTTAATCTCTGGGAATATACACAATATGCTGTGAAAACATTGATATTTGACAAGGATACAAAAAACTCAAAATCGATTGTTAAAAATAATAATTGGTAATTTATGTTAGGTAAATAAATAAATACATAGTTAAGTTTATAAGGAAATAGTAAGTAGTTGATTAAAGAAATATTATAGTATTTTTTACTGAAGAATGAAAAACGTAATTTTGTCTATCAAACATTGTGTACGTATTCTTGTTAACATTGGATATGTTTAAAGAATATATAGAATTTAATAGTACATTCAAAATGTAACAAATGTTCGATCGCGACCGATTGGAGTGATTTTTATGTCGTTGTATAGATTGGAGATTTTTTCGTCGAATAGTATTGATCCGAGCATTAGGGTCGTTTCACATTTTTTTTATTTGTTTGAATTCAGCATGTTTCAAAATTAATATAGCTTTTTTCAGAATTTTGTTTTTACTAATATTAACTGAGATATACAACTTTAAAATATGAACATTTTGCGGCCTTTTCTATAAGGCATTGTGACGTCAACTATATCGCATGCACATTACTCTTTAAATTTAAGTTGGTATAACAAGTTATACCAACCAAAATTATCAGTTATCACTGCCACATTCACTATATAATAATTAATAACACAGATCTACTAGGTTTGTGATATTAACCTTAAATTATAAAGTATCAAAACAGTCATGAATCATTATGCCACATCGTTTTCTGTGTATTTTGTTTATGTCACAGCGAGAGAGACAATAATTTTGAATTGGACAGAAAATTTTATTTTGAGATTACTGCTTTGTGATCCATTTTTTCTGAAAAGTAAGTTAATGATTGTAAATATTGAAATGAAATAAAATTATTAGTAGAAATTTAGAATCTTAAATTAAAATTTTACGTTACTAAAACACTGTGTAGAGATAAGGTTGAAATAATGATTGTAAAACATAAAAAATAAAAAATTGAGTACAGAAATTGTTAGTATTAAATAAGGCATTGTGAGATATTCTCAGAGAGTCATATTACTAGAGCAGTGTAGAAAATTTCAAAGTTTTAAGAATAGAGTACATTATTATTTTAGTCAAATAGCGTACATGCCAAGGTATTATTAGAAAGAACAGGATCAAAATTAAGTAGTAACAGAAAGATACATATAGCGAAAGAAAGCTAAAAGATCATAGTTTGATTTAATATTAGTATTATTAGTAAATAAGATAGGTATAAAGAAATATCAATATTCAAATTAAAATTTTACATATTAATAAATTATAATGTCAGTGAAATGTCAGATATAAAGATGGATTCACAAGTTAGAAAATAGTACACCTGGAATTCAAATGAAAATATAGAATTAAGGAATATTTTGAAATGAAAGTTAAAATTTTTGTAAATAAACCTAAATTTGATTGTAAAATTGTAAATTATAAGAGTAAAGTGAAGTGAAGTGAAAAAAAAGCGGAATTTAAAAGAACAGGCACAAGTGTGAATATACCTTAACAAGGAACAAGAAAAATCAAGAGAGTAGAATGGCCGGATAGAAAAAAATTGATTATAATTGATTAGTTACGAAAATTTGTCAGAGAGAAGAGAGATGAAAAAGAATAAATTGGGAAAAACCCTAATAAATAGAAAAAGTTAATACGTACTAGTAAAATAAAGTAAAGAAAGCAGTAAAAGGTAGTGTTCCAGATCAGAAAGAAATTAACATCATATCATAAACGTAAAGGAAATACATAAGGATTCCAAAGGTAAAGCTCCAGTTTCCGCGAAGGATTCCAGGAAGATATTCAGGGCGTACCAATAATAAGCAGTGACCTCCAGAGTTCCAATAAATCCTGCGCAACAAGGATACCACAGTAAGCAGCAGTCTCCAGAGATTCAGTAAATCGAGGAAACAAGGATTCCAGGATGATACTCAGGACATACCACAGTAAACTGCAATCTCCAGAGATCTAGTAAATCAGGGAAACAAGGATTCCAGGACGATATCCAGGGCTCAAATAAGTGTACAAGCAGTCGCCAATCTTAAGAGATAAAATTCGAAGTAACTTTGTGCACAAAGTATTACAAAATAAGCTAGCTAGCGAAAGAGATAAATAAATAATTATAAAATTTCAAAATTCAGAAAACCTAAAGGTAAAACCTTATGTTTATATTTAAGATATAGATAAGTATAAATACAAATACGTACGGGGCGTATAAATATTTACGGAGAATTACTTGAAGAATTACTGGTATACCTATAATTTACTAAAAAATTACTGGGGTATACTAAGATTTAGAACAACAAGCAGCATTAATGGGGCCCTCAATAAGTGGGCCTATCAAACTTTAGGTCTGGATTGGAGGAGAAATAGAGGATGCAGGCAGGCCCATAGTTTTATACATGGACTTAGCAAATCCAAGACAAGATGGCTGCTGAGCCTCAGTCGAACAGCCCTAAACCAAATGGTGGGGGTTCTGACAGGCCACTGCAGACTTAGGAGGCATTTAAGCTTAATAGGAATTGAGGAGGACCCTCTATGCCAGAAATGTGGCGAAGGGGAGAGGACACCCCTGTCCACCTTCTGGGACAGTGTGCAGACTTTGGGAGAATAAGACATAGAGTCTTTGGTGCTGAAGAGCTGCAAGGGGTTGAGGTGAGAGACCTTCCACGGACCAAAATCCTGGCGTTCATTAGGGCGTCGGGTAGGTTCGAGGAGGGTCAGAGGCAGAGAGTGGATAGGTGATGGGACGGCGGGGTAGGCAAAAAGGGTCCACTTGTGGCCTAATTGCCAGGCTGAGGCCGCCCCTTTACTACTACTACTACTACCACTACTACTACTACTACTAAGATTTAGAACAATGTAATAGGATTTACTGAGGATTGCAGAAGATTCAAGTAAGATTAAAGAATTTATTTCACGAAAATGAGGTGTACACTTTTTATCCGTATTTAATGAAAAAGTACTTGTTTCATCTACACTGATGTGTGATATACTATTAGACGCTATTGATTTAATTCCTTCAGGGATGATGAATAATTTGAACTCGCTGTGACCTTGACCTTAACCGCAGATCCGGATGTAAAATTTTCTACCGAATCCACTCCCAGGGTAAAAAATAGAAGGTTTCATTGAAAATTATGAAGTTGACCTTCAAATGACCTTCGAGGTCACGATGAAGGTCAAATTCAAGGTCAGCAACTGCTTTCCCCCAATGACCCGAACAACTTTTATTTAGGTCATTTTTAGATTCACGTGTATCCATTAAAATGGGACACGTGTGGTTTATCAAAAACTTTGATTAACGAATCTATAAAAAAATTTCTTCCCGACTTGAAAATCCAACATTTAATATGTGAATTGAAACCGTAAATATACAACCTATTTTAAGTTTAATCTCCATTTAAGGTTCCTTTAGGATTGAAGACCAATTACCAATGTAGGCAATTTTTCCAGAGAATATATTGACAGCCGCATTTTCCAAATTTATCCACCACATTTTTTTATATGGAATCCTATGTCTTTGTATTACTTAACATTATTTAATAAATGCGTTTTAAATGTATATTTTAATTGTGTTTCTCTGTTAAGTATATATTATATTAATTAAATGAATAAAAAGTTACTCTTTCTTTGACACCTTAATCGATTTATCTTTCGATTAAACAAGTTGCTGTAGACATGGTTACCTAATCTGCAAAAACCACTGTGTCACTGATTAACATAATCACTCATTTATTACTATGTGATACCAACTTTTATATTATTTATGTCGGTATTATATTACATCGATAAAAGTAATCATATTGAATTAAACCAATTTCAATAAAATGCATACTTTATTATTTAATTCAATTTGAAGTAAAGTTGTATTGCGGCAGTAATAAATTATTGTAATTTAAATGGAAAAAAATATAAATAGATGATTTTACATGGTTATAGAAACTTGCGACATATGCAAAGTACTTATCATATGTGTATATTTCGATACGGCAATTTATTATTGAAAACAGAAAAAAATGTATTTACAGCTTTTAAACTCAAGAACACCAAGGGTATAGAAACAAACCTATTACCTATCTTTTTTATATGAGTATATAATTATAGTATTGTGGAATGCCATGCAAATTTCATTTTAGTTGTATGTAAAACGAAGTCAACGGATTAAATCGGACAGGAACAAATTGAAACTGATTTAATGTTCTAAGCACACTTAACTGTTAGGAATCGATCAGAATATTATTTCCATATTTATGGCCATGAAATTATTATCCCTACTTCTGGTATATGCTGATGATGAGTAATGATTAGGAAAATGAATTACAATTAGAGCTCGGTACTCGGTCGGATGATCATAGCCGTCGCGTCGGCCTTTCGCTAGAGGACACCGTACGAAACCGGTAATAACGACAGTTACTGGCTTCGCGTTTGCTTTGTGTATACGTGTTTTAATATTATAATAATGTCGAATGCTCCAAAGGGGTAAAAAACGACCTTTCGTCGACGCCATTTTCATTCCGTAGAGTTGGATAGGGTCACGTGTTGTAGTAAACAGATTGCGGTTAGACAAAATGGAGCGCTATACGACGGATGAACGAGTAAAGACTGTGAAAATTTATTACAAGTACGGAGACTGTGCGCAAATTAGGTGGAATTTTTGGTAGAAGGAATGCGGTAAGTATGAAACAACCTTGAAAAGATTAATTCCAAAATTTGAACAAACAGGTTTGGTTGCAGACAATAAAAAAACAGGCCGGCCTCATATTAGCCGTTCAGCCGAAAATATTGCTACATTGACTGATAGTTTGGCAGAAATTCCCGTAACCTCACAGCGCCGGCCGTCGGTCAGTGCAATTAAAAACAGAATGCAACGGATTAAAAAAAATATCTGCATCTGCATCCATTAAAGATTCAGTTAACACAAGAATTAAAACCAGATGACCATTTAAAGCGCCGGACATTCGTTGATTGGATGTTGGAGAATCAACAAGCGGAAGGTGACTTTGCTAAGAAAATCCCTTTAGTGACGATTCACATTTCTATCTTAGTGGGTAGGTATGTGAACAAGAAAAACTGTCGAATTTGGGGCAGAGACAATCATCAGGTCATTCCAGGACGAGCACTGTTCACTCAAAGAATAACTTACAGTGTGGTATGGATTTTATGCTGGTGGCGTGATTGATCCGTTCTTTTTGATGAGGTTGGAAACGCAGTAACTGTCAAAGGAGAACGATGTCAAGAGATGCTATTGAATTTTTTGTAACCTCATTTGGATGGAATGGATTTGGATGACATATGATTCCAGCAGGTTGGTGTCACCTGCTTCAGTATTTCAAACTATCCACTTGTTGCGGTAAAAATTTAATGGACGACTCATCTCACGTAACTGTGAAGTGTCTTGGGAACAAAAATCATGAGATCTTGGGCCATGCTACTTTTTCCTTTAGAGTTTTATAAAGTCCAATGTTTATTTTGCTCAAAAGAATACCATCCTGAATTAAAGGCTAAAATTCGCAGAGTTGTCAACGAAAATCAGCCAAGTCTGCCAAATGAGGTGCGCAGGACATTTTTTCAATATCCTCTTTCATATTTAATGGAAATGTCCATCATTTAAAAACATGTAAAAACTTTTTAATTAATAAAATCTTTTTCCTCATATAAAATCCTGCGTTTCTTTTAGGACACCTTTTTTTAAAATGGAATTTTTCGTACAACTAACGTATAAGATTTTGCTATTGTACTCGTAAATCTATACCAATTATTTAAATTTTAAGGGAGACAAAAAAGTTTCATAGGAATTTTTGTTGTTATAATTTATTAGTGGCGTTTGGCTTATTACTATCTAAACACTTTGTATGTAGAAAATAGCCCACATATGGACAAAGTATATATTATGTAATACATAAAAGACAATGTTAAAAATCGGTCAATTTCTGCATCACTATGGAACTTTCTGTAGCTATTTTAAATGATTCCAACAGGCTTGTATTTAATAAAAATAACTTCTGAGTCTGTCATTTTGTAGGGAAGATCCTTCAGATGGCAATATCCGCGTAAGGTCGGGTAAAACTACTTGTTCAGCTTCTACGTAGATTCTTTGAAATCGATCCATGTTCAACCAACCCCGGAACTTTTTGTAGCAATGTTAAATAACTCCAGTAGGCTTGTATTTGATGCCAATACATGTATGCAGGCGGCATTTTCTCGAAGAAAATGTTGCAGTATTTACTTCCTTTATACTTTTTAGAATCACTGAGAAAGTTCAAGAATCATACATTGATTCAGACTTGTCCATGCACGCTATCATGAGTCATTGTCTTCATCTTCACCGCTGCTCTTGAGACTCGATGTCTCAAGGACGTCAGGATGTGGGGTTATTGGGATGGACTATCTAGATAACGCGCATATCCAAAGAATCATAATCATTGGATATAGCCAACTGGGGGATTCTCCGCGTAGAATAACAGCCTTCGAAGTGTATTTCTATCACATACAAACCTATTGGAATCATTTAAGATAGCTACAGAAAGTTCCATAGTGGGGCAGAAATTGACCGATTTTTAACATAGTCCTTTATTTATCATTACATTTTTGCATAAATAATATATTTTTAACCCTTTTCAAACATAAAGATTCCACGGATTTTTTGTTGGAAATGGTTTTTTGTGTTACTGTACACCTTATTATTAAGATTTCCTATATTAACACAATCAAGTGCGTATCTTTGTCATTTTACTATGTTTCGTGTGCTGCTTTCAACTTCAAGCTATTCCCAACGATTGTTTGTTTAAAATTATTTGCGTATTCATACAGTCCATCACTCCTTCTGAATAATCATAGCGTTATGACATATCTGATAAATGGATGTTGGATAACATTTCTTATTTTCTACCTCAACTCTTAGCAGTTTAACATTGATTTAAACATAAAGAAAACCAATTCCATGGTGCATCGTCAACTTCTTAAGCAACACAAAAACTATCGGCTACATGCGTCAATGGACCTGAATAATAAGGGAAAAGAAAGTAACATAATTTAAATCGATCATACGTTGCGTCTCATACGGCTATAACATCATTTACGTTTCTTAATAGCTTTCATCAATCTGCAGTTTTTAATCTGCGATCTACATGCATCACCATGAAATGAGATTATAAATTAGAGTTTCAGTTTCTAATTCGATGATGAAAAAAGGGAAGAGACTTGTACCGTTATAGACTTCCTGCTTGGTAAAGACAAAAAAAGTCATGTCTGCGGATTCTAAATAAGGGAATTGGAAACTAAAGCGGCAACGGGCATGAGAAGTAAAGTAGTTAACGAAGAACATGCAAAATGCCTTAGGATTTAACTTTGTTTTAGCGAATTATATAAGCTAAGTAAGTGTATTGTTTTAAATGAAAAGTTTGATTCAGGCAAAAGAATGGGGTAAAGAAAGAATAGTTTTGCACTTTCAAGATACACAGGGAGGGAACAAATTGGGATTTATTGTGTATACTTATGAGGATGTACTACGATTTCTTGGTAAGGTAAGGGGAGAGAGAATTTGTACGATATACTGGAATGTATCAAGGATGTACTGGGATCTAGAATGAGATACAGGATTTACTGATGATTTATTGAGAATTTTCTGAAGATTTATGAGGGATATGATTGATTAGCGCATGCGTATTGCGTTATTTTTCCCAAGTGCAGTAAAAGTGAACCCAGCATATTTTTTCATATATTTCCGAAACTGTTTGATACAAGAAAATAAAATTTAGAACTAACTATTACCACAGACAAAATAGCTATCGCCAAAGATCGCTCCTGGAATAGGCTAGCAGTTTTAAATTTCCGAATTGCCGGTAGAGTACACCACCAGCAGAATTTTAGGAAGAATCAAATACAACGGCCCGCATACCTAAGCGTATCCTAGCAACATATAAACAAAACTTTGGTAATGTTGCCAGGCGTACTTACGGATTTCTTTTGTACACATTTTTATCAATATCTGTTTTTTACGTAACTGTATTTACTTCAATGTATGATGTAGGTATTGATAAAAATGTTTTTAAAGAATCAACGAATATCTATGTATATATCATATGATATTCTGCAGTGGTGTTACAATTAAGTTATTTAATCATAATTTCATTAATTAGCTACCTACTATTTTCATTTTTTGGTACTGAAATACTACAGAAAATATATTTCCAAGTAAACAAAATTCGTAATAATATTTTAAACAGCTTGTAATATATTTTTTTTACTATTTGATGATGACGATAAATTTATTTAATATACAAGGCGGGTTATTTGTACGTCGCGGAATGTAGGTACAGGTGTTTTTTTGTATTTGACATCCACTTATAGGTTTAATAATTAAAGATAGAAAGAAACTTTAAATACAAATGTACGACTTTTCCTTTATTTCATTTGACATCAAAATTTACTGGCATAAAATATATATGTTTAAAATAAAAAAAATCATTAAAAAAAAATTAAAATTCATCCTTATGAAAATAACAAACAACGCTTTTTATAACTAACCTTTACAACAACATAAGGAGAATATCTAAAAACGAAATAACATTAATATACCTACAATTTTTACAAATCAACATGCAAGTGATTGTGATGATACAGTTGAAAATATGTTTCAATTTACTATTAATTGCTTCAAAAACAAATTCAAAATTATCAAGCATTTCGTCCTGTAATTTTTTTTTCAATACTTGCAAATTTTCAGGTAAAAAAAATATGTCTAAAGGATTGACAATGAGATCGGGGCTGTTTTCTGGCCACCTAAGGTTTATAATAATATTTTTTAGTGTTTGTTGACGGGATTCTTCCTCAAAAATAAATTTGCCATTATTTCTGAAGAACTTTTGCACATTATTGTTATTTGAATAATACAGTTATGTTTTATTTTTCGTCATCAGGATAACCCATTGTAATTTTTTTAATTTTTTAAATTAAAATGGGTTATTCTAATAATGATAAATCCCATGTATTTTTAAAAGAAGGTCCGTTTCTGTCGTTTTTGTCTGATTGTGTGCGAGAGAGATAGAGTTATAGTGTGCGACAGAGATAGAGTGACTCTGTCCTCATAGCGAGCTTCTTTCTCTCTCTCTCTCTGCTGCCTTCAGGAGTCTCCCCAGCAATTTCAGGACACCTAGGGAGGGAACGTGAGGTAGAGCGCGTGGCCTTGTTAAGCCTTCGTTATCGATCTATGATGTCACACAGTATAAGAAAAAAAAAATGGTTTTTGCTCGTAACTCGGAAATGGCTGGAAATATAAACAAATTTCCCCTTGGTTCTGAGTAGAGCACTCGGTGGGTGACGCAGAGCGGGGTGTCACAATATATGAAAGAAAAAAAAACAGTATTTGCTTAGACTCTTAAGTATCAAAAAATCTCCCATGGTGAACAAGTAAATCTCCCATGGTGAACGAGTGAAAAACGTCAAAACCTGCATGTCAAAAAAAAATCGGGACCAACGGTGTGTGACGTCATAGGAAAAAGTGTTTATAACTCTGAAACGGTGCGTTGAATCGAAAAAATAATTGAAAAATGTCAACCCCTCCCTCCCGGGTTCTGTATGTTCCTTCTGCGTTGAATGCAAAAGGTCCGAAGTCCGTATGTCGAAAATAAATTCTGGAAACAAGAGGTATATCGTGTTATAGTAAAAAGGCTGTATAACTTGGAAACGGTGCGTTAAATCGAAAAAATAATTGAAAAAATCTCCACACAAACCTGGTTCTGTATGACAGTTCTGCGTTGAATGGAAAGGTCCGAAGTCCGTGTGTGGAAAATAAATTTCGGAAAGAAGAGGTGTGTAAGGTGATACAGTAAAAAAGGTCTTATAATTCGGAAACGGCGCGTTGAATTAAAAAAATAATTAAAAAAATCTCCCCACTACTCTGGTTCTGATTGTCCGTTCTGCGTTGAATGGAAACGGCCCGAAGTCAGTATGTCGAAAAACAAAAAAGTTAGTTAAAAATTGCAACAGCAGTAGCGAACGCATTATCTTTCTCTGTATTGATTGATGATTTGTTGTTTTTTTTTAAATAAATTTCGTATACAACTATTCCCTGAGGTTCCAGCAATTTTACATTGTGTTAATTTTTTTGAACACCTTGTGTCACAAATATGGGCACTACCAATGACATCCATAATATGCAACACTTGTGTCAATAAATAATATTTACCTATCTAAAGGAATCAACAATAAGAGGCAGTACCCATCTAAGGATACACAATCTGTATAATGCAATTTTTTTAAATATACGTTTTCATATCGTACCATATTGGAAGTCGACGCACAAATCTAAAAACATTACTTTCGAGTTTTTGAATTTTCCCATTCCAAGGTGATATAAAATAAATAATTAATTAGGTAAATTCATAGTTTTAATTCTAACTTGATTTATTTTATTTAACATTTAAGGCAAATGTGATTTCCAAACACAAGATAAGTTCCATATCTCTTTAATTACATAATTTAATTACATAATTGAAAGCATTAAATTTATTTAGCAGTTATTATTTGGAAACAAAGCCACCGCTGGAACTGCCGCCTATTAGCAAGTAGAAGAGTTACCACGCTAAATTTTATAGCTGGAAGCCGGATAAGGAGACCCTGCTTCCATTTAGGGTTGCCAATTTCCAGCATTTAAGTAGCAGTCTGTAGCGATACGCTATATTGTCTGTGCTATTACTATCACATTTGGAATATAAAGGTTAAAAGACAATTCCTAAACTTTGATCAGAGGCTTCTCAAGTTGAGGGCGCCAACTTTTTCGACAGTTAAAAATGTAAAATTTTGAAGCAATATGATATTTCCTAAAAAGACAGATTGCGTCGTTTTGAAATATATTTAACAATTATGTTACGTGTGGAAAATATCTGAAACTGAATTTGTAGTCAGGCCTTATACAGTACAGGTACTTTAAAAACTATTGATAAATTATCATAACTAGATCTGACATAATTCGCGCGCCAGAGTTCATTGTGAAACACGCAAATGTTTTACGCATCGTTACCATCAGTTCCACAATTTCTACCCTTGTTTCGGGAAACTTATTCGCCGCGATGATAAAATGTTTTTATGTGAAGAGTTCAGCATCAATTGATGTAATATTTGCATAATAAAAATCGTGCATCTTTCGAAAATTTCGCACGAATTTCAGACCGTGATCGACGAGCAATCGTTCCAGAGACAGTTACTTCGAAGTCGGTAGGCATGCGAACGAGCGCTGTAGTCTCCGACATATAAATATATAAAATCGCTGATGTTTCCAAAATTCTACAGCGAGACGACTACACCAGAAATGTCACACCGATAGTCCTCCGTTCCATTGAACGACGACGACTATCCGTGCCAAACCTACTGCCGAGGTTGCCAACGAAAGCCAAGGATGGAAAAATTTTCGACTCACTTTCGAAAAATCAATGAAAAATATTAACTTCAAATTTAACCCTCGACAAGACTTTTGGGTCCATATTAACATTGTCTAATTTCAGACTTTTAACTTCCATACACAGCCGTACCAGCCAGGAATGCAGTCATCTCCGATCGGAATGACACTAAACCGGACTATGCAACAGGGACTACCGGAATCCATCCCACCCGCGAGTGAATGCGGACCTTGGTAGTTTCCAGCTATTATATTATTATAATGTAATTATATTATTCTTTATACATATTTTTTATTTATTCGAATTAGCTTAATATCTTTATGAGAAAGTAAAAAAAGTCCAAGAACTCAGGCACCAACTTAATATTTTAAACAAGCACTGCATATTCCCTTGGATTTAATATCCAGATAATATAATAAAATGCGTTTATAGATTAAATAGTAGTATTAAAATTGAATGTAAATAAAAATGTATACATATTATCGAATTCCTGAAACTATAGATATCACTCACATGTATATATGATTTAAAGTAATAAAAGTAAATTATAGTAATTGACACTTAAAATATAATAATTAAAGAGTTTTATATTAGTCTATATGTTATTTCTTTTATGACACATTGACTAACACAACTGAGTCTATAAAACCAAATAAAACCAAAGCAAGTGTTTGGACTGCCACCATAAAAACCATTTTATCATTACTACCAACAGCGGAAACCGAAATATATTTGAAGAATATTTAACGACCTAATAAAATTTACATATTATGGTAATTAATTAGATATATATTTACGAAGCGTTTATCTAAGAGGTTATGGCTACTTAAATTATTGTACATATTTATAGTTGGGGTATATTTTTTTACTTACGGAGTGGAAATAAATTATAAGCGCGCTAAGGAATTAGACACAGGCGTCAACTTTATTGCCGTTTAATTGAAATAAAATAAATTATTTAGTTCTGGAGTCATAAATTCTCACTCTATGTGGATGGATAACGAATGAAGCAACTAAGTACAGTTAAAAAGGGATATTGTAACACTATAATGAACTAAAATGTAAATATGGTTTATCTTTAAAAAATACAGTTGAATACTCCTCTACGATAGCAATTCTTAATTTTGTTACATACTGCGCAGTAGTCAAGGATTTCATTTTTTTGAAATTTTATCGAGACACGCGCTAAATTTTCTTCTAAAATGCAGATTTCAAACCTATACTTAGCAAGCATATGTATTACTAAAAATATGTTGCACTAAATGAAAGTGAATTATATAATATGAATACAGAAAAAATATTAAATCCGTGAATATAGAATACAAGTGTATTCAATTCATGAATACTGATCCTTTTGTTAAATAGAAGTATCTATGATTCATTGAATCCTGAATACAGCATTAAAAAAGTATTAGAATTCAGAAAACTTTATTAAAGTGTTTACGAACACAATGTTGAATATTTACAATATATCGGTTAATATTTACTTTATAAAAATAAAAGCATATGAGGAGCTGTGCAGTACCTGAATGACATAAAAGGTTTAAAGTATAATGAGAAGATGTAAAAGCAGCGGATAGTCTGGGTATCTGAAAACTCATCGAAATTGTGAAACGTGAAAGGGTACGATAACAAGTGAGATCTGAGCATACGGATTATTGTGGTAGAAAAGCTTGAATACAGAATCAGTAAGAAAGATCTCAACCGAAGATTTTAAAAATGAGAAAAATTTCTGTGAAGATTTTTGACAGATGTGTAGAACCCGATACGTCTTGATATTTCATCTGATACTTCTTCCCATTAAGAGGTTTCTGACAAAATACTTACTGAAGATGAAACCTGGTGCCTTCAACACGACCCAGAAACAAAACGTCAGAGAAAGTCGCGATTACAAATCAAAACCATGCTTGTCTGTTTTTATGATCACAACATTGGTTGAACAATTGGCTTCTTCAGCACAATAGTACTCGTGATCGCAAATCACAAATCACAAAGTTAGACTTTCCGCCTTATTTGCCAAATTTGTCACCTTACTAATTTTTTCTTTTTCCAAAAATATAGAATACATTGAAAGGACACCGATTTTATGATGTTCTTAATGTTCAAAGGCACATGGCCAGAATACTGAAGAGAATGTTTTGAACAAGGGCAGCATCATCTAACAAGGTGTGTATCGCCTACCTAATGGCAGTACTTTGATATTTCAGTGTGAACGTTTAGAATGGAAACCGTAAATAAAATACGCCCTGTATAATGTACGCAAAAATTTCGGACACGTAAATTTTTAAATTTATTTGTTTTTCTTTTGACACCATTGTTTCGATTATGACCCCAGTATATAATCTCTGTGACATCATCATGACATTTTTTTGGACATCTAGTTGTTTCAGTAAATTTAAGTAGAAAAAACATTCGTGAAAATGGCAATATACAATACTATGAACTTAAAATTAGTTTTCGAGATAAAGCGCTTCAAAGTTTGGAAGCTAAAAATTTTCAATTCCTTGATCTTAGTCATCTAGGCAGCCAAGCATGTTGACAGTTCCGTAAATTATTCTAAAATAGTTGTCAAATTTAGTTATTCTTTAATATTTTCTGGTAGTATTAAAAATGGTACGAAAGTTAACGGAAAAACAAAGAATTGAAACATTGAAACTGACAGGTTGTGATGAAGTGAAATGATCAAGAGAATCCACGTGTTCTACGAGGCAAATGGCATCTAATCATGAGGTTACTCAAAGTTCTGTTGTAAAATACATGGAAAAAAATTAATAACATCCCTATAAGATTCAGCTAATTTAAGAATTAAATGATGATGACCCTGATCATGAAGAAATGATGAGAAATCTACGGTTCATTAATACTACTGTTTTTTCCGATGAATCTACATTTTATTTAAATGACATTGTTGACATACAGAATTGTCGCTACTGGGCCCCTAATAATCCCCACTGGATGATAGAAGTACACTGTAACAAAAGCTGGGACGCGCAGTAATTTATTTATTAGTTCTCGGAAAGTAAGATATTTCAGTCATCATAAATTATCGGAGGGTTAATGGTTTTCAAGTAGTAGGTCGTCAAGACAGTTCTTCGGAGAAAATTACCAATATTTTAACAAGTTCACTTAGACTGTCGAGGCCATGTGTTAAGCGTCTGGGAGGCGCCGCGTAGAACCCCATCTTTTTAATAACGCGCGATACCACAAAAAGAGCGTAGAGATTCCACATTAGAATTAAATTATATTGTAAAATTGATAGTAATTCGAAAAGAGAGTATACCTAAGCAGCTGGGTTTTTTTGACGGATTTTTCCAAGCTATAAGAGTAGATTAAATGAGATCGACTAATCCGTCCCGTAATTGCTACGCGGAGTCATAGGGGAAGGCTAGGGTTACTAGTAAGTCATATAATTATTGTTATAAATGTAAATTCAGTCAATTAGATAGATATACAAGCGTCCCGATATTCAGGTCCCCGCCAATAAGATAAGAACCGAAACTTCTGGATCCAAGAAATGGGCGCGGTCAAAGCGAATTGTGGAATTCGAGAAAGATCTGCAAGAAAACGGCAGTTCGTTCTTACGTTTCACATTGAGCAGACTAAATATTAACTTTAGAGTCTCGGGCTAATTAATTAATTTTGATAGTTTTTCCAAATTTTGTATAAAGCGCGCATTTTCTGAATCTCGGTACGCTGTCGCGTTTGAATCAATTAATTAATAATGTCGCCGAGCCGTTGCGTTGTTATTTTGTTTGTTTTGTTTATTGTTAATAAAACACTTCCTGGAAGTTTTGTGTTTCCTTTTGTTTCTCCAACTTCAGTGCCACCATGTATAGCCAGCCACTGGATAACATTCCACGTAAGCAATGAAACGGTAAGTGAATGAAATGCATTTTCTGAACATACAACATTTCTAAGTTTCCGCGTGTTAATTAAAGCATAAAGATAATCAAATAAACTCCCTTTCGAGAATTAAGTAGTAACTCTTTCGAAAATGAAATAGATAATTAATTAAAGGTAGATAATCAAAGAAATAACCCCTCAGGTTACAACACACCCAGTTCCCTCAGAAAGTAAATGTATGGACAGGAATTGTAAGAAACAATATTATTGGACCTATTTTGATGGGAATCTAACAGGAAGAAATATTTACAAAGGTTATAACAACAAATAATTCCGAATTTGGCAGGGCTATTCCCAGAAGATAATGTTCCGAACAGTCCCAATGAGCTTGTTGGTGGTATCAATAAGACGGGACAACTCCACATTATTCCGCAAATGTTCGTAACTACATGACTACATACTAACATGAAATATTTCCTAATCGTTGACTAGGCCGAAGAGGTTTTATCGAATGGCCAGCTCGGTCCCCTGACCTTACACCCTTGATTTCTTTTTGTGGAACTATCTTAAGCTGAAAGTCTACAATAATAAACCACAAGATATTGATGACTTAAATGCAAGAATTCGAGATGAAATTAGAGCTATGCAGCCAGACACCATCGGATGTGTAGATATTGCAAGAATTCCAACAGAGGCTTGTCTATTGTCAAGAAGCAGAAGGGTGACAATTCGAACATCTTGATTAATTAATTTTTGTTGTGTTTATCATGTGATTTTTTCGTAATATTTTTTTTGACTAGTTTTTTTTGTTCCTTTTTTTCGTTTTTACAAACTTTGAAGCCTTTTATACAGAAAACTATCAACTTTAAGGTCATAGCATATTGCATTTTCTACTTAGATTTAATGAAACAATTGACTGTCCCATATAAAAAGTGTCATGATGACGTCTCAGAGATTACCTAATGACGTCATAATCGAAACAATGGTGACAAAAAAAACATAAATGGTTTTAAAAATTGACGTGTCCGAGTGTTTTTGCGTAAATTATACAGGGCGTATTTTATTTACGGTTTGCATTCTAAACGTTCTCACTGTAGGTGAAATTTTTATGAATCCATTCCGGGAATTTTATTGTCAGATCTCGTAGTATGTAGAGTACCTATGCAAGTAGACAATTTCTGAAATGATTAATTTCGTGTAAAACTAAGTGCCCTGTAATCCATTTTCCTTCTTAGCATTATAACATGAGCATCGTTGGTAAAAAAGTTGATATATGCCGAGCGCAATAATTCACATTTGCGTACAAAAATGAGCACCCAAGGGGCATTAGTTATGGAACTAGCAAGGTTGGCGACAGTGCACAATGGGAGGACGTATATAAAGCGAGGATAATTGCAACTTATGAGACATTTATATTGCAGTCTTGCCAGCCTACGTGCTTTATAACCTATCTTGTTCCTGCCTACGATATTTACTACTAGACTAGGGACGCAAAGCGTTCTACTCTCTCTCTGCGTGTATGCTAATTCCGCCTGCGAATCACTGGCAGACGGGCGAAAAATATAGGCTCGAGCATCAGGTCGGATCTGTCTTGTTTAATATAGTTCAGGGGCATGATGCCTGAGTGTCGAAGTGGTAACAGTACAACTTGTAGTCCCGCAGTATATCAGTTATCTTAACTGAAATAGTTCTAGTCATAGTACATTGTGTAACGAGTGAGGAAAAGTTGCCAATAGTGCCACGCGGGCGCAGTTGACGCACGAGCGAAGCGAGTGCGGAAAGCGCCCAAGTGGCGCTACGGCAACTTTTCCGAACGAGTTGCACATACCATTTTCTATTACAAGTGCGAATCGTTATGGGAGCTATAGCGTTGGGGGTTATGTGCACGGAAAGTGCCAGATAGTACTACGGCGTGATGTTATTTTCATAGCGCAACGCTCGCTATAGGTTCCATAGCGAGCGCGCGTGATAGAAAACATATTTTCAACATGGAATCATTATTGTTTTATGTTTAGCTGGTTGCTATTTTTACTTTTGCTGGATACAGATGTGACGAACTGGAGAAGATGTGCATAGATCTTTGTGCTCATACAGGGTATATAGAAGAAAAAAATGATATTCTATTCATAAAACTTTACAAGGAGCGTTTTTGAGTGAGCGTTTGGCATTACCCCAATAGAACTACATCGGCAATATCTAAGTTCGCTTCTGCAGAAAACAGCAACCAGCCGACTATTTCTAAATTACCGATAAGGAAAATGCACCGTTTAACCTTCAGACATTAACACTTTCGGAAAAATATCTATAAATCTTGAAACTAGATAATTCACAAATATATACCGGTTATCCATTCCGCAGATCAGCAGCTACTTTCATAACAGATTGTGACGCGAACATTACTACTTTGAGGTGAAAATTTTTTAATAGTAACAATACTGACACTGCCTCTACTATTTGTTGTTTTACGGTTACTGCTGACGGTACTTCTTCTACTTCTTGTTCTACAGTTACAATCACAGAGCACCTAGAGTGTACGTTTCCTATCCCAAAGCATGGGAACCGGTGAATCCAAATTGCAGGGAAGTGGAGTGTGCGAGGTAATCTGACCGCGCATACTCTGAACAGGTCCGGATTAACCAATATTCTTACACTTATGAGAAATATTCATTTCTTGCTTATATTAAATAAACCTACAAAATAATTTAAATATATTTATTGTCCTTTAAGTAATGTTAGTTTATTTAATATTTGTCTTTTAGTAGATTTCACTGAATTAAATATTTTAACGTCATAATTTATTCTCACATCGATATACTTCTCAGATACAGTCCTCACAAGTTCTTATGCATATTTTTAAACATGTTCACATTCAAAAAGTTTTTTAATACATGGTACACAATTTTTCTGTAGCTTGGGGTACTGTTTTCATAGGAGTTATTAAAAAAATATATTTCTATTTCTTAAATTGTTTTCTTTTTTAAACGACAGTTTGCTTTCCACTCTTGGCAAGTTTAAAGTTGGCACTGCATTTTTAGACAAATTTCTAACGCCGTTTTTATTAATAATAATAAACTTCTCTTGAAATTGTGACAATTTTGAGAGCGCCCAATCCTTTTTCTTAATGGCTTTGCCCAATTCCAATTTCATTTCCACCCTCTTTAGGAAATCTAAGAATAAAAACAAGAAAATGGGCAATACAGATTTATTCAGTAACTAATCACCTGTAATTTAATATTATTATTGAAATTATATGTTGAGGGTTCAATATTTATAATTATTTTTAATAGCCATCATGAAAATAAACACCAATTGTGACAAAAAACT
>NW_019416288.1:1092707-1101571 GCF_000390285.2 Anoplophora glabripennis
TACCACAGATTGCAGAAGTGTATTAACGAAAATGGTAATGGTTTTGAAGGTTAGCCAAAGCCAGAAGGATCTTCGTTTTTGCTATTTCTTATTTTGTATGGATTTAAATGGTGGATTTTAATGGTGTTAATATTAAACAAAAAAATTATAAATTTGAATTTTTCTTTACAAAATTTTCCGAAAACGGCTCCGCTTTCGAGATTTTAGTATTCTACATTTTTGTCTTATTTTTTATTTTAGAATATATATCCGGCCGCTGGGGAGTGAATTTTGACTCACCCTGTATATTAATTTTGTAATGTAAGTACAACATATACTAACAAAAATCTATAAAATTATAAATCGATATGATAAACTTTTATTTTATATTAAAACTTCAATCTATGCATCTACTGATTAAACTAAAATATGCAAATTATTCAGATGTACAAATCAACAAAATGAGGAAGCATTACTAAGAGTTATCTGTAAATAATTCCCTTTGAACACGTATTTGTATCCGAATTAGTTTAATTTCTTTTACGATCAAATAAAACTCTTATATTGATGATACAGAAAATCAAGATACGATAAACCAAACACAGTTGTCGATAAGACATATAATTATTTATTTTTGTGTTGACAATCAGATCACTCATTGATTGCTGCAGAATGAGCAGTAGAAGGCAAGCCGAAAATATAACTAATTGTGCAATTAATAAAATAAATCGACTTTCCAATTCATAAGAGCTGTTTTAATTAATTATCTTTCGACCCATGGGAATTAGTATAGGTATCGAACGAGTGATTAGATATACATTTTTTCACAGCTTTAGAATTGTCACTGGATTGCATAATTTACAACCGTTTAAAATCTAAAGCCTTAATAAACATGACAAAATAATAGTTATCATTTTCGGTGAAATATGTTTTGATTTAATAATCGTAATAGTCATAATAATTTATCCATTCGAAAATACTTATACTATTACAAAACAACTAAACAATATGTTTGATTGCTAATATAGAACGATATTAAGTCTATATACGTTTATTTAATGAATTTAAATATATTAATATTGATTTCAGCATTAAATTTTTATAAGAAATAATTCCATAATTACATTGTGATAAACAATTTTGTTACAAACGATGAATTATTGTATTCTAAATATACCAAAGTGATTTCTTTCTAAATTAATAAACATGTTTTTTTTTTTTCACGTAATATTATAGGAAACAACTACTCTCAGACTACAGCTTCTCTAAATTGGTAGGTACAAAGTAATGTTGCGTGACACTAGGCAGTGAACAGCATTGACAATTAAGATATGATATACCTTGTAGATCTCAACTAAACTACCTAACTTTAGTGCTCGATATAACTTTGAAAGTTGGTGGTAGTTTGGTTATCTACTTACATCTCGTTGGAGTCTTATAAGAAGTATAAAGGACATAAGAAAATAGAGGTTTATCAGTTTCCTCAAAATTAGCAACGATGTCCAAACGCAGCTCTTTGGGTGCCAATATCGGAAATTTTCAGGAGTTTATCATATTTTAGGAGAAGACAGACAAACTATAGCCACGATTGATTGGTTATAAACACATCTCACTAACTTGATTCGTGAAACATGTACAAAGCGTACACATTTCGTGATGTTATTATGTAATGCTGAAAAACTTTTTTGTTTGTAAGAAATTATACATTATTTGTAAGTAGAATTTGCACATACTTCAGAAATGAAAAAAAAGTTCTATTTAGAAAATGGAACATTGAACTACAACTAAGGAACTAGAAGTCTTAGGAAAATGCTGCCAACGTCGTTGGAAATAAACAAAAAACACATTTAAGAAAGTCCGACATTTTCATTTTTCGTAAAAAAAAAGTTATTCGATATCACTGAAAACGGCGAAAAATAAAATTCCCGAAATAGATAGGCTCGTACAAAATATATGTCATTGCAACTACTTTTTCACTAGTATTCGTTTTGATATTTACATACGATATGTCGAAGTCTCAAGCGCAATGTTTATGAATGCATATTATTTCTTCCTCTCTCGCAGCATTCTGATGTATAATTCACGATCCAATAAATTATTCTGTCAGAATATAGATTCGATCTACGCCCAATTTTTTTAAGGAAAGTATAAATGCTCGTTATATAATATTACTGTTAGGGGGCGATATTTACGCTAAAATATACAGTAGGTAAAATATTTATTGCTAATCTAAATACTTATGGCATTGAAACAGATTAATATACAGTGTGTTTTTAATTTCAATTTAATACAGAACCATAACTTCCTTCACAAGGGAGGTAGTGAAAAAACGTTCTGACTGTTATTTAAAGGCCAGCTTTGTGCACTTTCTGGTACCACAGTGTGTAGTCTCAATCAAACTATAACGTTGCCAAAGCGAAAAAACAAAATAGCCGATAAGAATAAAGTAATGCCAGCAATGGTTATGAAGTAATAATTTCTTAATAAAATTCTGAATATTAATAAGTTTTTACAAGATATGTAATACCAGTTCACTGGTCGATTTATTTTCAAAATGGCGGACAATTTTCTAATGAAATGTAAGGTTAAAGTAGATAAAATATTAAAATTATGGGAAAATGTTCCCTATAAAATATGTTTCAAATCCACAGTTACTTTTCAATCCAAAATTTTATAACATTTTGTAGATTCAGTTAATATCACGTAGTACTAGGATTAATAAGTTTAAAAATATAGCAATACGCTTAATATCATTCATCATCCAAACCTACTTCCTTCATTTCCTAACATTTTAAACAGCTACGACTGTCAACAAATTTTTTAATAACACAGGAAGCGTTACAAATGAGTCTAAAAAAGCAAGACGAAGAAGAACATTCAAATATTACTCCACGGTAATCACTGATATTGCTTTTATCTTAAGGGCCATTTTGTTATTTTTTCGCTCTGGTGACGTCATAGCTAATCACACTACACTACTCACACTGCACTACACACACTATATTACACACTACACTACATACACTACACACACTACACTACACACACTACACTACACATACTACACACTGCACTACACTACACACGGATTCGTATTCAGCGACCCCAAAACATAGTTTGACCCACAGACTCGAAAAATATTTTTTTGTGTGGTTGTGTTATGTTTGTACTGCATTCGAAGGGTACTTTTTGAGGAATAATGTGAATGACATTCTTTCTCAGGACCGTTCAGGACCCTCAGGACTATATTTTTTCTTAAATCTAGTTTAAAATGTAAAATGCTCTAAACTATAAACTTTCTGTGCATCTGTAAAATTTAAAGCACAAATACGTAACTTTAAAAATATTGATTATAAGAAATTATATATGTGGTAAATATTTTTCTAAATATATTTACAGGGTGTAATAGTTTATTTTGGTAATTTCGGAAGTAGGTAAAAAAGTGAAAATAAGTAATAAAATTAATAAGGTTTTTTGTTATATGCTATGAATTTCGAGTAAAACATATAAATCCCTAGATCACTCCTAAATCACACTAAATCACTCCTAAATTGGAGTGTTCAAGAATGTTGCCTTTTCATTTAGAGGGTTGATAGTAAAATTAAGAAAAAACATGTACACAAACATACTACTTAAAATGCTTTCCAGTGTTGCACAAAGCGTGAGGATTTTAGAGACTTTAGATCTAGGAATAATTTTGCTCAAAACGTGTTTTTAGTCAAGAGGTAAAACTTTTCTAAAAATGAATTTTTTATTGGCGAAAATAAACGAAATAATCAAACAAAAACCTTAATGAACGGTCAATGGGATGGATCCCAAAAAAATAACATCCTGCGTGGCCTTTAAATAAGTAAAAACTAACTAATGGGGCACATATGACGCAAACAGGTTTCAGGATTGAAAAAGTATTGTTCTCGTGGTTTTACTGGATCTGGAAAACATATGGCATATACCACAAAGTCAACTTATTTTCACTTTTTTTGTCTGTTTCTATTATCAATATTAAAACTGTTACATTCTGATATTAAAAGTGATATAAATTGTTACCAAAAATGTAATGTTTTTTGTTTCGAAGTCACCTACTATTTAAAAAATAAGCTGTTATTATTATTATTACGTGACAGCGTACCGATTTCTAGTTAGTTTTCGATTACAAATACTTTCTTAAAATTTAATTATACTTTCGTTGAGGATTTCAAAATTCTGCATACATATGTCTATAATATATAAGAAAAAAACTAGTATCATTATGTATAACTAAAAATGTAAAAATTTCAGCATAATTTAATGTTATTTTAAATTAGTTCAGGTGTAATGTTACTTAAGTTTTTCTAATCCATTATAAATCTAATACGCGATACCGTTTTTATATTAATTGATATCCCGTGATGCTTTGTATGGTATATTATAGAAATATAATGCTTTTCTCTATAATTCCCTATAAATTTCAGAAAATTCGTTTGACTCTCGGTGTGACTTAATTAGCTGTTCTCGTTTTTATAATGGTCTTTCTAACAAATTTAACTTTAAAACAGTTTTTCAGACAGCTATACTTTAGGATTTATTTTTTGAAATACGCACTCAATTAATGATGTACCGATGGGTTCGGCCAAAATTTTGGAGATGGAAAAATAAACCGTTAATATATTTTTATTAAACGGTGAAAGATGTGTTTCTAATTACTCTGTGAAATTGTATCCTTATTAGCTACGAATACTAATAGAAGAAATTAATACAAAAATAAACATCATGTGATTATTTTAAGCTTTTCAGTGTGAAATTTTTCACTGATCTTTCTGAAGCAAGGCTTTTCCCATTCATTTTGAGCACATGCTGCAAAATACTCAATATGTATAAAAGTGAAAATTACATCGCAAACAAATAACTTCAGGCAATATAATATGCCATGTGACTTAAAATTACATTTTAAACACTTTTTTGTTGCTAATGTCCATTTATGAAAGTTTTCTGTGATGTATTTTCTTTTGATTTAACTTTACACAAAACCGCTTATGTTATGTGTTTTTAAAGAAAAAACTCTTAATTTAGTGAATCTATTGATACTTTATCTCACCTATGTTAGAAAAAGTTGTTTAGAGACAAATATATATACAAAAGTAGCAAAAAAGTTTTCGTCTTTTGATCATTTGGATTAAAATTCAAATTTTGGTGTAAGCTAAGGTGATTTGGCTATTTTACTTATTCTTATTTTTTTTACTTGGCTCCTCTTCTTAGATCGCGCATTCTGTAACAGTTTCTCAACACTTATCTTCAACACATTCTGTTTCTTGTGCCGAGATCAAAGATATCAGAATATCTTTCAGTTCTATTTTTAAAACTTTTAATATTTTAAGAGACAAGTTAAAATAAAAAGTAGATTCCCCTTTGAAGACCTTTCTATCAAAATATTCTTTCAAAATAAATATAATTATTGTTGTAATAAACGTTTCATTACAGCTGTCGTTAAGCAACACCACGCAATGCATTGTTATCACTAAAATCGATACTTATACCTAATGTTAGCACGCACATTAGTGCCACCTATGTATTTCTGTAAATTACTGTTTTATATCAGATTTCAAATTCGATTAAAATGTTTACGAGATGAAATAAATAGGTATGATTTTCTGCGAGTACAATATTTTCATATCTTCTTCCTTCGTGACTAGGTACATCAAATCAAAGTTAACACGGAGAGGGTATTTTATTACTAATGATGAAGTTGCATACAAGAATTACATACGATTAATTTATTTGGTACAAGAAGTAACCGAAAAACTAGTATTTTGCAGATTTCAGAGAAAAATTTATGAAGTTGCATCAAAATAAATCAGTTTAGGCTATCTTACCTACAAATAAAAGTCAAAGTCAAGATGGGCTGCACTTGATTTTCTGACTTCACCTAATTACCTATACTCGTTCAAAATTTGATGTAAATATTAATTTTAATAGGCCCATTCAGTGATATATAATTTTAAACTTTTTCTTTCATTTTCTGATAGTATTTAACCACCTAAATATATCTAAAAAAANAGCTGTTATTATTATTACGTGACGGTGTACCGATTTCTAGTTAGTTTTCGATTACGAATACTTTCTTAAAATTTAATTATACTTTCGTTGAGGATTTCAAAATTCTGCATACATATGTCTATAATATATAAGAAAAAAACTAGTATCATTATGTATAACTAAAAATGTAAAAATTTCAGCATAATTTAATGTTATTTTAAATTAGTTCAGGTGTAATGTTACTTAAGTTTTTCTAATCCATTATAAATCTAATACGCGATACCGTTTTTATATTAATTGATATCCCGTGATGCTTTGTATGGTATATTATAGAAATATAATGCTTTTCTCTATAATTCCCTATAAATTTCAGAAAATTCGTTTGACTCTCGGTGTGACTTAATTAGCTGTTCTCGTTTTTATAATGGTCTTTCTAACAAATTTAACTTTAAAACAGTTTTTCAGACAGCTATACTTTAGGATTTATTTTTTGAAATACGCACTCAATTAATGATGTACCGATGGGTTCGGCCAAAATTTTGGAGATGGAAAAATAAACCGTTAATATATTTTTATTAAACGGTGAAAGATGTGTTTCTAATTACTCTGTAAAATTGTATCCTTATTAGCTACGAATACTAAAAGAAGAAATTAATACAAAAATAAACATCATGTGATTATTTTAAGCTATGGCAGCAGATAAATACATATTCAAATTGTCATTACAAAACTGTCAAAAATAATTTTACAACGTACTGGTATTGCCTTAATATGGAAGATTAAAACAGACCTATTGTATGTTTTCTATTTGTCTGCTTTCTTCAGTGTGAAATTTTTCACTGATCTTTTTGACGCAAGGCTTTTCTCATTCATTTTGAGCACATGGTGCAAAATACTCAATATGTAAAAAAGTGAAAATTACGTCGCAAACAAATAATTTCAGGCAATATAGTATGCCATGTGACTCAAAATTACATTTTAAACACTTCTGTACTGTTTCAGTCAATTTTTTTTTTGTTGCTAATGTGCATTTATGAAAGTTTTCTGTGATGTATTTTCTGTTGATTTAACTTTACACAAAACCGCTTATGTTATGTGTTTTTAAAGAAAAAACTCTTAATTTAGTGAATCTATTGATACTTTATCTCACCTATGTTAGAAAAAGTTGTTTAGAGACAAATATATATACAAAAGTAGCAAAAAAGTTTTCGTCTTTTGATCATTTGGATTAAAATTCAAATTTTGGTGTAAGCTAAGGTGATTTGGCTATTTTACTTATTCTTATTTTTTTTACTTGGCTCCTCTTCTTAGATCGCGCATTCTGTAACAGTTTCTCAACACTTATCTTCAACACATTCTGTTTCTTGTGCCGAGATCAAAGATATCAGAATATCTTTCAGTTCTATTTTTAAAACTTTTAATATTTTAAGAGACAAGTTAAAATAAAAAGTAGATTCCCCTTTGAAGACCTTTCTATCAAAATATTCTTTCAAAATAAATATAATTATTGTTGTAATAAACGTTTCATTACAGCTGTCGTTAAGCAACACCACGCAATGCATTGTTATCACTAAAATCGATACTTATACCTAATGTTAGCACGCACATTATGTATTTCTGTAAATTACTGTTTTATATCAGATTTCAAATTCGATTAAAATGTTTACGAGATGAAATAAGTAGGTATGATTTCCTACGAGTACAATATTTTCATATCTTCTTCCTTCGTGACTAGGTACATCAACTCAAAGTTAACACGGAGAGGGTATTGTTTTACTAATGATGAAGTTGCATACAAGAATTACATACGATTAATTTATTTGGAACAAGAAGTAACCGAAAAACTAGTATTTTGTAGATTTCAGAGAAAAATGTATGAGGTTTCTTGCAATAAATCAATTTAGGCTAACTTACCTACAAATAAAAGTCAAAGTCAAGATGGGCTGCACTTGATTTTCTGACTTCACCTAATTACCTATACTCCTTCAAAATTTGATGTAAATATTAATTTTAATTCTGAAGAAATTATTAAGGACGGACACAAAAAAACACTAAACATTTCTTAAAAAAAATGGTAATATTTTAGAATTACTGCCAAATAATTACCCCTGTTGAGAAAAATTGCAAATCTTTGTTTATTTATAGAGAATTATAAATAGTTGTTGATTTCCTAACAGGAATCCAAACTAGTCATCCAAACCACCTATCTCTAGTAAAATTTTTCGCTGAATCCGAAGATGATTTAAAAAATTTATTTAACCTGGATTTAGATACCTTTGCATATTTTTGTCGCATCCAAAAGACGAGGACCATATTTCAAATGCTCTTCTGCGATGATTTTAAAAAATTCTAAGGCAAACGTTACTTCCATCGAGAAAGATGGGAGTTAAAAGTCTACTTCAGTGGTAGTTTCAATTAATACATGTTTTTTTTACAAGTAGAAAACAGAATTAGTCTCTGAAAACAAAAATGAAAATGTACAATGTGTTACTTTCTCAATTTTATTTATTTATAAAGGCTAGTGTTAGATACACATAAAAGTGTTTACACGCGTCCAAAAAAAAAGGAAGTGGTAAATAACAATACACATAATGATAGCAATCAGCTAACTGTTATACAAATATACATAAACAACATACAGGGTAGCCCATCGACAACGTACCGCAAGGCATTACAGGGTAGTAAAGAACTTTTCGGCAAAATCCAAAAATAGGTCAAATTTGTTTCTGAGGGGGACAACTTTTGGCTCAAAAAGCATACCAAAATCTTCAACCCCCTAAGTGGGGGTGCTATCCCCTAATTTTTTTCAAATGGGAATGGGGGTCAAGTGAGGGGTCATTAGAAAGGGCTTTTAATTCTCTATACATCGATTC
>NW_019416288.1:1101799-1103634 GCF_000390285.2 Anoplophora glabripennis
CTCTAACAAATATCATAGAGGACGACCCTGCTTACAATGAACACGAACTGATTTTCCAGCAAGACGGAGCTCCTCCACATTACTCGCTCAATGTGCGCAATTACCTAAATGAGACGTTTCCAGGACGCTGGATAGGACGAAGAGGTGCAATTGAGTGGCCCCCTCGGTCACCCGACTTAAATCCTTTAGATTTCTTTCTCTGGGGGCACATTAAAAGCAAAGTTTACAGCACTCCACCTGATACCTTGGAAGATCTGCGAGGACGAATCATTAATGTATGTCGCGAAGTAACACCGCAAGTGCTCCAGAATGTTCGACAACGGTTTGAAGACAACCTGTATCATTGTATGCAAGCTGGCGGACAACATTTTCAGCACTTACTTGACTAATACCGTAAGTTTTGAAGTAAAATTAAATCGATTTTCGCATTTCTCGTCAAAAATATTGTTCGTATATTCAAAGCTGCATATTTTCTAAAATAATGGATCGATTTTCAAAAAGTAAGAATCGATGTATAGAGAATTAAATGCCCTTTCTAATGACCCCCCACTTGACCCCATTCCCATTTAAAAAAATTTGGGGGATGGCACCCCCACTTAGGGGGTTGAAGATTTTGCTATGCTTTTTGCGCCAAAAGTTGTCCCCCTCAGAAGCAAACTTTACCGGTTTTTGGATTTTGCCGAAAAGTTCATTACTACCCTGTAATGCCTTGCGGTACGTTATCGATGGGCTTCAATGTATAATTAAAATAAATAAGATAAACGACATACTAAGATTAATGATATCATTCATATTCGAGCTACATTACTGTCAATAAAATCTTCAAAACTATAAAAGGCATTTCATAAAGTATTTTTTATCCTTGATTTAAAATTATTTTCATTAAGAAATTGAATTTGGTGAGGTATTATGTTAAAAAATTTGATGCCCAATAATTAGTACTGACCCGCGTTTTACTGAGTCTTAGAAATTTATTACATAATTATGTGCTCTTTCGGGTATTATAAGAGTGAGTCTCATTTCTGTTTTCAAAGTTATGTATATGTTTTTGACATAAATAAGACAGTGAAGTATATATGCACAGGGCACAGTTAGTACGTTCAATTTAGAAAATTGCTCTCTACAATCATCTCTAAAACCAAGGTCAGATATGATTCTAATAATTTTTCACTGAAGAGTAAAAACTTTTTTCATAGAGGGGGCATGACCCCATACTAAAATAGCATATGTTATGATGGAATGGATGATAAACTATCAGCAAGCTTGATAGTAAGACCTAGGATTCTTTACGGCGCTGTGGAATGGTGGCAAAAAACACAACAGACCACAGCGAGGGAGAAACTAAATAGAATTCAGATATTGGCCTGTTTAGGTATAACGGGGGCGATGGCATCGACCCCGACAGCTGCACTAGAAGTCATGCTAAATCTACCACCGCTGCATATAATGGTGGAAAGAGAAGCGCTGCTACAAATATGGGCTCAGAAATAACAATGACTGGAGGGGTGGTTCCCATTCCAGGATCATAGACACATCTATGTCGGAACCAACTTTTGGGATGGTATCTGACAAGATGGTTCCAAGGTTTCACTTCCACAAGCCATTTGAGACTCGAATAGAGGATCAAAGCAAGTGGGAGGAAAGGTTTAATACCCTGGAAAGGTGGAGTCTAGTATGGTTTACAGATAGCTCCAAAATGACCAGAGGGACGGATGCAGGAATATATGGACTCAGACCCAGATGGAGTGCAAGCTACAGTCTGGGGGAGTTTCCTACCGTATTCCAAGCAGAAATTTTCGCGATAATGGCGTGTCTGGCAGAGAATGTACGTAGAG
>NW_019416289.1:0-6694 GCF_000390285.2 Anoplophora glabripennis
TCTACATAAAAACATGTGCCAACAATCAACCAAAACAGATTTTTTGCTATAGCACTGTTCGCGCATAAGTTTGTGATACCTATTTTTGTTATTAATTCAAACCATGTTCATTCCAATCGTTGGCTTTTTTTTGCTCCTGTCAAATTAAAGTAGGCCATCGACGCATTTCCCTTCAAAAGGGCTATCCATTTATGCTTAAAAAATTAGGTGGTGCTATTTAAAAAAATGTCGATGACGTCATAGGTTTATGAAACGTAGCGCAAAAAAAGTTTAAGCAACGTGACAAAACGACAATTCTAATTTACTAATTGACGTGTTTTAGCGTTTTTGTGAAAACTCAACACAAAATAAAATATGAATTGTTTGCGTTACTTCTGGGACACACTGTATAATATGGATCGGTGTCTTTATACAGTTGGTCTTGTAATCCTACTGCTTGATTATAATTTTAGCTAAGGTATTATGTCTATTTGTATACTCAACACTTATTAATAGTTTGCAAGCCAATATTATAAGATTGATTGTTTCAGCAAATAAATGGCATATTCTGCATTTATCATTTGTGATTGTTGTCATTTAAAGTACATTTTTTATAAAAATTTTTGGCTATGACTTGATGTTGAATTGAAGTATAAAACCTCAGTTTCAGTGTATACCTGACCTTACTGTAGGAATTTGTAAGTTTGATCTTTATTTATCTATTCCTGATTAACATTATAGTGTAATGTATTTTTTCTATATTTTGTGACGTACACCTTACTCACGGCGGTGTCAGTTTCCCAGGAAAAATAAAATTTTGTGATTCGAAACAAAGTAATCCTCGAGAATCCAATTTGTGAGGACGCTAGTGGTTCCTAGCCCTCCCGTACACCCTTTGCCCTCACAACCCTTCCAGCGAGCATATCGGGGAATCACACTCATTTGATCAAATAATCGCAACGTGAGTCAATAACGATATTCTCTCCTTTGTATCCGTTATATTGCTTGGCAAATAATATAAGAACGGCTCTCGGGAAATATATTGAAAATAAAATTGCCATTGTTAGAACACAAGTAATCTTCCCTCTTAGAAAACCCTATCATTATTTAGTGGAAACTCTTAACTGGAAAAGGTATTATAAATAACCTGCATAATACAGTTAATGGAAAATGAAAAGTGCACTTACATTTTATTAAGTTTTGTTATTTCAGAATAGGTTAAAGTTTTCTTGGTTGCGTATCAATATATTTTTTCTGAAATCGTTCGAAAATGTGTACTTTTTCAGCCCAGTTGTAGACCCCAAAATACGGTATTCTAGTATTTTAATTACGTAAATTTGTTTGGTAATAGATTTCAAGACACATTTTTTGCAGCTGCTACTATGATGCCGTCCATTATAAATATTTTTTAATAAATTATAACACTTCTAGGTATGTAACACCAGCCTTTATAAATAAATAAATAAATAAAACAAATTTGACTTTCATCATAACAATAAAATAAAAAATAACGGTCAAAGAAACGATTTCATAAGCAATTAAATCGAAATGGAGGCGCTTTAATAAAAATTTCTTAGTTCATTTCAATTAAACTTGTTTGTGATTTCTGAAAAAATAGTAAATGTACACATACAATAATAGTATATTGTGTACCCCGTAGTAAAAGCGCATTCCCGGACTCAATGTTTGCATTGTCGTCATGAAATTTATTGCTTTTACAATTAAGTACACAATATACTATTATTGTTACATATTGTTAAAATTTTGAGTGAATGTGTTTCTTTCTTACCTTGATTGGCTTAAGCTCTACTTCTTCTTCTACACAGCAGAGTTCTTTTCTTCCTGGTTGGGCGCCAGCTCATATGAGCATATGTTTTCAATTTAGTTCAAAACTTGTCTGCTAATTTGGAAAAAGGTCTCTGTTCAATTTTAAAACAGTATGAATTTTGTGACCATGAGAAATTTTACCTCAAGGTAAGGTTCTGAGAAAGGCTGTTTATTTTTTTTATCTAGTCAATGACTTAGGGCAATTGAAATTAATAGAAAAATACTTGTATTTAATGTTAATTTGACCAGAACTAATATTTCCATAAAACTGGAATTCATTTAATTTTTATGTTATCCTCTACTATATTTTGAAAAATAAATAATATCTTGTGTGACTAGCTAACAATTGATTTAATTATTAAATTCAATTAAATTCAAAATTTTTAAAATGACACTTCTCAGATCATACGCAAACATTATTTTAACCTACTCTATCCTGCGCCAATACTTACTCTAAATCATAAAATTAAACAACAGATATAAATAACGGATATTCCGTACTACATTAAAACAACGGTGCATTTATTTATAGTTCTTTGTGAATTTTACCATTAGTTAATTGTCCCAAGTCACTGGGCTTCGTATTCCAATTGGTCCTGAGGCTTTACGTCCCTCGATGCAAACTCTTGCTTTGTTAATGTTCCTTGGTTGAAATTTGAAATCTATCTTCTAACTCAGTGCACTGTACTTCTTCACTGCTGTTACTGCTGTACATTCGAATCCCAAAATAGTGAATTATGTCCTTTGGTTTCTCTTGTTCTTAACTTGTGCTTCTTTGCGACTGGGAAATTCAAGAAAATGGTGTAGCCGGCTATTTTTCGTGTTTACCTTGCTGTGGAAACGTTTTTTAAATAATTTACTCTTTGCTTTTCGGCAGCGGCCTCCTACTTTTAATTATCAAATCAACTAAATTTTGTTCTACTTTTGTATCTCAGATAACGCAACACATTTTTTTATATACCCACTCTGTTTTTTCTTTATCACTTATTCTTAATTCTAGTAATTCAAAATTCAACCAATCACTACAAATTTTAATTTTGAATAAAGTTAGTATTTAAATTAAATTATTGTTTGAAATCCTCTCTTTGATATTTTTCTTATGTCATATATTACATTCAATTTTATTTTATGTACTATCTCAATTTCAAATTGCCTTCATCACTCCTATTGGTTGACATCTGTCAAAACACATACTGTCTTTGGTTTTACATTTTCTCCAAAACAAACTTGTAGTACAGTCATTGAAGCTTTTCACCTCCGAATTCTTTGAAACTGAACCGATCGACTTGGCAGATAGTTAGAGAAAGGGTCAATGAACATTAATGACATAGCGCCGATTGACGCTTCCATCCTGTTGGGGGTTGAAATCCCTTCTCGGTGGTGGACTTTTTCAAAATATTTTTCGCGAATAACTCAAAAATTACGCATTTTATTAAAAGAGTATAATGAACAAAAATGTAGCTTATAAATAAACAAAGAAAATCGATTTGTTGTGCGTCCTATACCAAGCAAAATATGGTTAATGGAAGGGGACTTGTTTTGGGGGAATACTCGAATCGATGTATTCAACGTCAAATAACGGAGAAGGGATTAATTTTACGTGTATAACGCTTCAGGAGTTTTTTGTAGTACTCAAAAAGACCTTAAAATAAAACTTAATTAGAGCAAAATTGAAGGAGTTATCGTCAAAAACGGATGGGTTGCTCATATTTTTTAAGGAAAAATGACCAGTAAACGCTGTACTATTTCCGTAAGAATTAAAATTTATCGTAGACCCTTTACAATTAGTTTTGCTTTAGTGTTTTTCATACGATCCTGAAGTTAGACCGGTTTAGAATGCGTATTTTTTTAATAATGTACGGTAAAATTTGGAAACGTATTTTTCATTATTTATATAATAACTCTGAGACTATGAAAGATACGTAAAAAATGATAGAGAACAAAAATGTAGCTTTTTTTCAACAAATATTTTGCTTTTTTTATTCCTATAAAAATAAAGGAGATATCGCCGCTTGAAGTATCCATTTTAGTGAAAAAACGACCTGTCTCGAGCTCTTCGATCCTTTCCCTTTAAAAAACCAAGGACTTAAAAGATTTTATATGCAAACGATCTTACAGCTCTTGAAAATATCTTTAAAATGCTTTTTTGTAGGACACTATACCTTTAAAATTAACCGAGTTATAGTAAAAAAACCAATGACATTTTTTCGGAGCAAAATAGGCTTTCGCATTTTTAGAGCAAAATGTTAGGATTCAAGTGCGCGTCAGCGTGTATAAACAATATAAGGGAATTTTTATTTTAAATTATTGCACAATTATAGCATTCCAAGATTTAAAACGTAATTGTTTATCATTTTTTTAGCACAGGGGTGATTTATAAGGGTTGAAAAGTGTTATGAGATACAAATTCTTTCATAAACAATGAGGGAGTTTTTATTTTAAATAATTGCACCGTTAAAGCATTCCAAGCTTTTTTTTATCATTTTTGTCAATACAGTGGTGGTTTTTAGGGGTTTCATTAGATATAAGGTAACTTTTATTTTAAATAATTGCACGATTTAATCAATCCAAATCTTTAAAAAGTAATTTTTTATCATTATTTTTTGCATAGGGGTAGTTTTTAAGGGTAGAAAAGATCAAATATATCATAAAACATGTTCGAGAACATGTAATATATTATTTAATCTTTGTGCTTGAACAAGATTCTTATCAATAAAATGGTTAAAACTTATTCTTTTCAATTTTTTTCACTNCCCGGCTTCTTCTTCTGCAATCCAGATCCCCCACCCCCGCACCCCACTGACACTTCTTCAGCGTGACCTTGGAGGACGGCATCGCCATGCCTGCTGCTGGAGACCTGGTGCCGGCTCCGGATGGCGGCAGCCCGGTGGCAGCCTGGAGTGACCTTGAACTGCGTTCATTCTCTCCTAGAACAACTACTGAACAGTTGGTTCCAAAACAATTTGTACATGCAATTGTGCATGTAATTCCATGCTTCCTGCACACACAAGATCTGCATTGTCGATAATCGGAATTTGTCGCCTAATTGTTATGCATTATCCGTAGTCGCACGGGCCCAAGAGATTCTTTTGAAAATCCATGATCCATGAAATATTCGGTATTAAGGAATATTTCTTTGATTTAACGAAATGTGTCTCTTGGGAACGGATTGTCCAGGATTTCTCCAATTCTACGACAATTTTTCTCAGTGATAGACAAGCTAAGATTAATGGATGTTTTCCATTGTCAGATTCGGAATCCCCGACCCCGAAAACCCCCGAGTAGACATTTAGAAGGCAATTACTCAGCTATTTGATGTTCTGCAGAAGGCTCCCCTTGCCCCCCTGGGGGGCCCTAGGGCGTCGGGCATACTTTTCAGTGTCAGAGTCGAAATCCGACCCCAAAAACCTCCGAGTGGGGATTTAGAAGGCAATTACTCAGCCATTCGATGTTTTACAAAAGGCTCCCCCCTTGCCCCCTTGGGGGGCCACAGGGCCGTCGGGCATATTTTTCAGGGTCAGATTCGGAATCTCCGATCCCGAAAACCCGTGCAAACAAATTTCTACAACTTTTAGTCAATTTTTACCATTTTTAGAAAATTTAGTAAAATCTGATGCACTCCAATATGTACATTATACACCCGTAATGCAGTTTCGATCCAGCCCCAAAGTGTGATAGATAGACTTTTTTCCTGATATTTTTCCGAAGACAATGCCGAAAACCGCAACTCGATCGGTTCATCAGAAAAAAAATCCGTATTCTGGGATTTTGGTCTAACTTGCCTGGACTATAAAGAAACTGCTAAAATCATTTGTTACCAGCATAACTATACCACATGCATTCAATTGTTCTCATTATAACAATAGGTCATACTTTCTTAGCAACTACATGTTAGTAGGTATATTGTAATGCTGTGTGTCAATAGGCATATTGTAGCCATGATATTTAGAATATGACATATGGTGGTTATATCTCACCCACATACAAAACATATCAAGCAAACTGATTTGACAAATCCCTAAAACATCCCAAAACCTTATGGTATAACAGTAATAAGCAAACCCCTCCAATAAAAAAAAATAAAATCGTGAAGCTTTTTAATTAAAAGTAGAAATCTGAAGTGTCTTTCAACTAGGAACCTGTGTNAATCTGACCCTGAAAAATATGCCCGACGGCCCTGAGGCCCCCCAGGGGGGCAAGGGGGCCTTCTGTAAAACATCAAATAGCTGAGCAATTGCCTTCTAAATTTCCACCCGGGGGTTTTCGGGGTCGGGGATTCCGATTCTGACACTAAAAAGTATGCCCGACGTCCGTGGGGTGGGCTTTCTGGAAAACATCGAAATGCACATCAGATTTTTGCAATAAAAGTGCTCCACCTGCTTACCAACCATGATCTTGTAGGCCCATCTTTACATTGTAACACACGTAAATTTACAGAGATTAGACAAGAAGGGTAAAAAAAAACTAACAGGAAATTAATGAGTCGAAAAGAATCCCCTATATTCTGAGAATCAATTTTCTTTTTATTTGCAAGGCAATTAGTGAGACAACTACTATCATATGTTTATCTAACACTTTCACTATTAATCACAATTTTCATAATCAGTACTGTCATCACTGTTTCCATCACTATCATCTATTACAATTTCGACTATTTCAGGATTGGAACAGAGTAGTTGTTCTAGGAGAGAATGAACGCAGTTCAAGGTCACTCCAGGCTGCCACCGGGCTGCCGCCATCCGGAGCCGGCACCAGGTCTCCAGCAGCAGGCATGGCGATGCCGTCCTCCAAGGTCACGCTGAAGAAGTGTCAGTGGGGTGCGGGGGTGGGGGATCTGGATTGCAGAAGAAGAAGCCGGGGTCCGTCATCGGCAATGACCACCAGGAGG
>NW_019416289.1:7240-32323 GCF_000390285.2 Anoplophora glabripennis
TACAACGGACCCAAATGTGTTTACACATTGGTGGATAAAATATTGAACAATTGTTGTAACATCGGGTATGTCAAATGATTTTATTATTTAAAAACACAAATTAATTTTATTAATTAATAAAGGCAAAAGCAGTTGAATTTGCCGATATAAAATAGGTGCGATAAAATTCTATTTACATATTTCTTTCCTTGCGAAAGTTTTTGTCCGTTTTTATCACACCGCCATGCTGGTCGCATTGTGCGGGGTCAGGTTTTACAGCTGACCAGTTTCCAGTACCGTGCAGAAGTGTACTTTTAAATCATTTTCGAACTGCCCTTTTTGATTTTTTCTTTACAAAATTGTATTTGTAAGGGTCCCCTGTGCATCCAGAATTTTTATTTTTGAATAAGTTCTGAATCACCCTGTATAAATCTCATGTAACTATCACATATGTATAATATACGATGAATCATGATCATTTGAAAGAAAATATTACTTCACTCGAAAAATATATGTATAAGTTGTTAGATAATATTAGATTTAGTTTTGTAACTGAAAAAATGAAACAAAGAAAAATGAGTCCGTGACATCTTCACAATTTTTGTATGCATTATACAAAAGTGTCAAATTTAGTACATCCTGTACATTTCTTATTGAAGAATCTGTCGAAATTGAATATTTTTTTCACTTAAATTTAAAAAAAAAACAACGAAATAAGTTTTCGTGTATGTATATTATGATTATGTAATTCTATAAGATTTTACTTAGATAATTTTAGATAATTAGTGTATATTTAGAAAATATGAAAATAACCTAACTTAGATAGAGGAAAATGAGAAAGAAATCATTATTAATTAAAAATTAATTTATGCAATCATTCAATCATTGGATAATTTAGGTTATAATTTTATATGTACGGCTAATACTATTGTTGTGAAATCCATTCTACTATACAAATTTTCCACACCATCTTATTAGAAATACTTTTTATTAGTTTTGGCATCATATTAAATAATTTAGGATTTAAATAAGATAGGAATCTTTGAAAGCGACTTATTTACATCCGGAAATATTATAAATGGATATTAGGGGAATGGGAAACATATGGAGAATCATAACTAATATGTCCGTAGTCCGTAGTATATCCGTGATATTCACTGACAAATATACAATTCTCTCAATTTAAACATATTAGCAACCTTGTATAGAATTTCTGTAGAATAAAATATATCTATTTCTAACATAATTTTTAAAACGCTATTTTGTTTTATGTAAATCAGTCCATACCATACACAACTTAAAATATAATCAATGGTAATTCTAATTCATTGAGGATTTAGAGGAAGGCATTGATAACATAATTTGGTGTATTCGCATTTCACTTTTGACCAATTTACTCTTTTGTAGTTTAGCATTAATTTAGATTTGCTTCAACCAAAATAAACTATAACAATACCTATTTGAATTGTTGCCTACTCTCCTAATAATTACTTTTGGTAAGTTTGCAAAGCATATTTATATTCACTTGATGGTTATCAAATGTTGATTAAAACCAAACTGCAACAATCCTGCGGAATGAAATATTTTAACGATCTTCTGAATTTTTAATGCTGAAAAAACATCGACGTGCACGCCAATGAATAAGTGGGCACGCGGCACTCGTTTCTCCATTTTACCCGCCACTAGTACTGGATTCCCTCGACGGTTAACCTTTATGCTTTGAGTTTCTGTTGGGTATGGGCAAATAATTTTATGCTTTATCAAGCGAAATGCCGAAGTTATTGCTCAGAAAGAAAGTAATGAGGGAGTTTGGCATGGTTTTCGCTATTATTGATCTTGATTAATTTGTAGAGATCAAAAGGAACGGGCTTGTTTAATGATTGATTCGAGAGTAAAATACGTGCTTTAAAGCGGTCCGGAAAAGTTAATGTTTTCTGTTTTGTTTGTTGGTTGAAATACTTGCGTACGTGCGTGTATAAAGCGAAACGCTGAATGAGTGGCTGAGGGGGATTACTTGACAATAAACTCATTTGTTGTCATTTTTTGTGACAAATATTTGTCCCTGAATGGATACGTGCTTGAAGCGGTTTTACATGACATACTTTTTAAACCAATGATGCACTTTTTTCAATATTCAGATACAGAAGGTAGTTGCAATTAATGTAAATATGGGCTTACCACTGAAATTAATCTAATCATTTCATTAGATCAAATTGTGAGAAAACTCGAGATATATTTTTTTGCAAATTGAATACATTTTTCTTATACGCATTGACTTACCATATTCATAAAATGCTAACTTGTTTGGAACCTCTGACTCTACTGATACTCTACTTTGTCTACAAGCGGTGGTGCATGATTATAAGGAAATTTATGCATGTGCAGTTAACTCATATTTTTCATCAGCAGTTCCATATGTTAACTCAATGTCAATCCATTAGTTAATTGTTGCTGTAGTGATGAGATAAGAAAAACTATTTTAGGCGTAAGAGTTTATTTCGTATAATTTTTTCTTCGCATTTTTTCTTCCAATAAATAAAAAAAATAGTATATTGGTACCTAGTAGGTTTTTCTCGCAAACGATATTAACTAATTAATATGAACCTAGAAATTTTTATTAATACATACCTAACATTTCTTTATTATAATTTAATTGCTTATGACATCTGTTCCTTGACAATCATTGTTTATTTATTGTTGTAATAAAAACCAAATTTGTATATACCTGTAAGTGCTTAAATATTATAATATTAAAATATAAATTTTGGATGTGTGTGTGTGTTTTTGGTTTAGATTGTATTTTTAATTAAATTGTAAATAGTATTATACAAACCTGTACTATATATACTTTTTACTTGCTATAATAATAAATTAAAAATTTGATACGACTTCGGTCAGGCAATATATTTAAAAATATTTAAAATAGACAGTGGTGACGATGTTCAGGTGTCGGGGACACCACCAGAGTTAGTAGCAACTGCAAAAAATGTGACTTTAAATTTATTACTAAACAAATCTAGGGAAAGTACGAATTCGCTTGCAAATGTTTCAAGACTTATTGCCTTACAAAAACAGAAAGTCGTACCTCCTGATCCAAAAATGTTATGATTGCATACTTTTCTAGTTTATCTACAAAGCAGGCATCTACGTTATAGTCAAATTAGTCCATGTTGAGAGCAACGCTTAGTACAAAGGAAGACTTCGATGTATCAAAATATTTGAAATTACGTGTTTTCCTGAAACGTCAACTACGCCAACTATAAAGCAAAGAAGTCAAAAGTTTTGCAAATAAACATCTTGAAACGTTTGTTACTTAAGTACAAGATAATATGTACTTAATGAAGAAGGTACGTTTAGATGTAAAAATTTTAAATATATAGATACTAATTTTTCCTTTTTAGATTGCCTTAATATTTGGTGTTGCCGCTAAATGTCACCATGGTAAACTGTATTAATTAAATTTGAATGATATAGATGATTTAGAACCGAGATCATTTGTGATAAATGTATATTATATTATTATGTACCACTGCATAGAAAATACGTTGCATGCCGTCCAGAAAATTTTGAATGTTGCGGCTTTTTCTTTAAATGCGCAAATGGGAAAGGTTGCAGGCAAATAGTAGGAATATATCAGTTTGGTAAAATTGTCCTAAAATTTTTGAATTTGCCGAATGCACATACACAGGACATTGGTTCCGTCGACCCTCTGCGACCATTTTGCACTGAAAGAAATGGGCTTATTAAACTGTTTAGCTAGAATAATGTGTATAGCGCATATTAAAACTTTTATAACCAATATACAACTTTTATTAAAAAAAAGCAATCATCTCCATACTCATTATTCAATCAGTTTAACTGGAAGGTGCTTAATACACCTTATGCATCTATGAAATAAAGGTTATAATGAATTACTTATACATTATTAGGTGTTATAGACTTTATATTCCAGTTGTATAGTAGGGAAGATTTGTTGTATAAAGACCAGTATCCGAATTTGTATATAACAATTGTATTAACAGAATTATTCGTTCTTATACTGAATATGTTTCCGTTTTTAACGTGTAAAACGCATCTTATAATGGTTAAGTGATCGTCACCTCTCGGTGCATAATCGGTTATGATCGTTGTTAAGTTATATTCATAGTCTTGTAATAATAATCATATGTCAGACCCGAGAGCGAAGTGCGCCGACTCAATAAGAAACCTGGCTATTCCAGCCGCTGATTTAGGGTTCGCCGCACGAGCTCATCCCTTCTAAGATTTCAGTAGCATGCTATGCATGAAGCAGAACGGTACTCAACTATCTTATACAGTCCACTTTTATTGTCCATACATGTTCAATCATTGTCAAAATAAACACACAAAACCACAACGTCTTTATTATCTTTACTCAAGAAGAGAAAATACAACAATCGTAAAATTTCCGACAGTCCGCTGTGCATCGACTTACACACGTCTAGTTTGATGAAAATGGACAGTATATGCACATGTTTTGTGGGATACATGATCATATCGCGTTGTGTGAAATGGAAAATTATTATGTAAGTATCTAACTGTTTTATGGCTTGTAATTGTTTTGTTTTTTCAAATGTAAATCTTGTCTAAATCTTAAAAATTATTATTTTGTAGGTCCTATTAGAAATCGCTGATGTTAAGTTTTACATAAGATGGAGGAACAGAAGGTTAACGGTGACAAAGAAGAGCATGGGTATAAAGTCAATCAACCAGAGGAAATAAAATTATATGGAAAGAAGCTCAACCTTTCTGGGGATGCTTCATTCTTAAGGTGGAAGAGTTATAGTGCAAATTCTCATGTAATACAAGAAAATACGGGTGCATCGTTGCTAAGAAAATAAACTGGACAGTTTTGGGAGCGATTTGTCATCATTTTTAATGCTTAAAAGTATGTTTTATGTATGTTTACATTAGAACCTTAGCTTGTAATTACAGTTATCCAATAAAATTTCTGAAAACTTAATGACATATGTTTTTAACTCATACAGAGTATACAACAGTTTAATACATTTATTATTATAAAACTTATAACCAGTACTAGATGTTCTAATAACGATATGGAACACTTTAATAACAGTTATTGCTATTATTTCGTAAAGGGTATAAAAAACGTTGTATACTAGTTATACAATAATTTAATAAAGAATAAGGTTTATAGTCACTATACAACTGTGCTAGCAATACGCGTTTTATATCCAATATTCACCTGTTTAACTGTCACATATAGTATACAATGGTCTTATAATGGTATATAGAATTCTAATAAAGAATAAAACGCATTTCTTTCAGTGTGGTTAATGTTGGGGGAATGTAAATCTTTAAATGTTGCCGAAGGATATACAGTATGTCCGCGGATTGAGTTTACAAGAGGATAAATGGACCAAAAAGTGAAAGATACGACAAAAAGGCATTCTTGATTTTTCTTGACAAATGAATAAGAGTCACGTTATCAAAAATTCAATTTTTTATACAGGGAACAAAATGCAAAACTAAAATATGACGTGTAATTTTTAAATAATACGAACATAATTACAACAACAATTAAGCTAAAAAAAAGTAAACAAAATAATATGATGAAGATATCAAATTTCAAAAACACTACCCCCATATTGAACACATTTTTCTAATTGCTTCTCTAGATATCTGAAGAAATTTTCGATTTCCTCCTGGGATATTTAACGGACAGCCTGGGTAATTCTGCCTTTTAGGATTTCAATATTATTTGGTATTGGAGTAGGATAAACAATTTGTTTTAAAAGGCCTCATAGAAACAATGTGCTGGAGAACCATCCTGTTGAATATACATTTTTTGGCAAAAATTGAATGGTACATTTTGGAATTCATCACTAAAAATTTATCTAACATTTCTAAGTAGTATATTCTATTCTAAAAATATGGACCTGTAATGCCATGGAGAGATATCGTGCACCACACGTTCACTTAATATTGTCTCCGTGTCATTGTTCTAAATTCAGGGTTATCTGGAGACCAGTACCTGACATGCTGGGATGCTACAGCATCATTAGTAGAAAATGTACATTCATCAGAAAACATAATAAACTTATAAAAATCAATATTTCAATTTAAAACTTTTCTCCTACCCACAAACAAAAATCTAGTCTTTTCGCTTCATGTTCCTCTTCCAATGTTGGATTAAAGTGTGGTTTGAACAGAAATATTTCTTCTGAATATGATTTTTTTCACAACTTCTAACTATTTCAAGAGCAAGATTTGTAAGGGACACCACAGGAGTTTGTGTTTCTAACATACTGCAGAATTAAAACTGTGGCAGCATCGTCGTGGTCATATTTCTTCTTTTTCTTTTTGAGGTTTGAAACCGAACCAGTTCTTTGAATTTTGTTTTCCTGCAGATTGCCATGTGACTCATTGAGATTCCTACAAATTGTTCGCTAAATTGTTCCATGTCGTAGCGATATGATACATGACCATCCCTATAACATTTTATTACAAAAACCTTTTGCTCAGTAGATAACATTTTAATGAGAACTATTTTACATTAAATAAAGACAATGACAAGTATATCCTTAAGTGTCATTATTATTTTTAAGAAATTAGTAGGTACTCTGATTAGAGGTGTGCTAGAGAATACTGAACTAAATTTTTGGTAACGTGACTCTTATTAATTTTTCAAGCAAAAGCTTAATCAAGAATGCCTCTTTTCGTATTTTGCAAAATAAGGTATGTCTACTCTTACACAAAATAACATTTTTGTGCTTTTGACCTACCCTATACAACAAAATTGAAGGTCGTCATGGCAAATCGTATTTTCTAAACAAGCAAAATCTTTTATCAAGAATGCCTTTTTTCGTATCATGCAAAATAAGGTATGTTTATTCTTACGCAAAATAACATTTTTCTNTTTTGGCAAAAATTGAATGGTACATTTTGGAATTCATCACTAAAAATTTATCTAACATTTCTAAGTAGTATATTCTATTCTAAAAATATGGACCTATAATGCCATGGAGAGATATCGCGCACCACACGTTCACTTAATATTGTCTCCGTGTCATTGTTCTAAATTCATTGTTATCTGGAGACCTGACGTGCTGGGATGCTACAGCTTCATTAGTAGAAAATGTACATTCATCAGAAAACAAACTATGTTTTCTAATAATTAACTAATTTTAAATGGAAAATCAATATTTCCATTAATGTTGAATTAACCAGTTCTTTGAAGCTTATTTTGTTATCCTGCAGATTGCCATGTGACTCATTGAGATTCCTACAAATTGTTCGCTAAATTGTTCCATGACGTAGCGATATGATACATGACCATCCCTATAACATTTTATTACAAAAACCTTTTGCTCAGTAGATAGCATTTTGATGAGAACTATTTTACATTAAATAAAGACAATGACAAGTATGTCCTTAAGTGTTATTATTATTTTTAAGGAATTAGTAGGTACTCTGATTAGAGGTGTGCTAGAGAATACTTAACTAAATTTTTGATAACGTGACTCTTATTCATTTTTCAAGCAAAAGCTTAATCAAGAATGCCTTTTTTTCGTGTTTTGCAAAATAAGGTATGTCTACTCTTACACAGAATAACATTTTTGTGCTTTTGACCTACCCTATACAACAAAATTGAAGGTCGTCATGGCAAATCGTATTTTCTAAACAAGCAAAATCTTTTATCAAGAATGCCTTTTTTCGTATCATGCAAAATAAGGTATGTTTATTCTTACGCAAAATTACATTTTTCTGTTTTTCGACCTACCCTGGACAACAAAATTAAAGGTCGTCATGGTGATTTGTATTTTACAAACAAGCAAAAACTTATCAATAATGCCTTTTTTCGTATCTTTCACTTTTTCGTCCGTTTGTCCTCTTGTAAACTCAATCCACGGACAGTGTACAGAGGAATCTTTTACAAATAAACTAGACATTGCACTTAGAGGGAAGAGAGACAAAGATAAATTTGCTAATAGTAACAATATTGTCGAAGAAGAAATAATTAACAATTATAATGTTGCCGACTTTTCGAGTAAAGTTCAGCCATGTTTAATAGTTGTAAAAACTGCAGCATAGCTATAAATATAAACAAATGGTTACAATAAAAGTTTAATATGTGGAATACGTTCAAAAAATTTAAATTTATTAAATAATGCATTTTTCATGCGAGTTGGTTTGCCTGCGTGATAGATATTTTTATCGCCTTTAACTTTGAACCCTGGTAATGGTAATTTTTATATAAGAATATTAAAAAAAATCTATCCTCATCTTTGCGTCTAAGTTATAGGAATGTTACAATTTCAGATTCCTTGATAATTCCTGGCAAACATAAAGAAATTCAAATTTTTATTAGGTAAGGAATAGTAGGAATACTATCTACATCTCCTGTCCTCATAACCAAAAAGACGTAATAACAGTAAACTCCAAACAGNAATAACATTTTTGTGCTTTTGACCTACCCTATACAACAAAATTGAAGGTCGTCATGGCAAATCGTATTTTCTAAACAAGCAAAATCTTTTATCAAGAATGCCTTTTTTCGTATCATGCAAAATAAGGTATGTTTATTCTTACGCAAAATTACATTTTTCTGTTTTTCGACCTACCCTGGACAACAAAATTAAAGATCGTCATGGTGATTTGTATTTTATAAACAAGCAAAAACTTTTATCAATAATGCCTTTTTTTCGTATCTTTCACTTTTTCGTCCGTTTGTCCTCTTGTAAACTCAATCCACGGACAGTGTACAGAGGAATCTTTCACAAATAAACTAGACATTGCACTTAGAGGGAAGAGAGACAAAGAGAAATTTGCTAATAGTAACAATATTGTTGAAGAAGAAATAATTAACAATTATAATGTTGCCGACTTTTCGAGTAAAGTTCAGCCATGTTTAATAGTTGTAAAAACTGCAGCATAGCTATAAATATAAACAAATGGTTACAATAAAAGTTTAATATGTGGAATACGTTCAAAAAATTTAAATTTATTAAATAATGCATTTTTCATGCGAGTTGGTTTGCCTGCGTGATAGATATTTTTATCGCCTTTAACTTTGAACCCTGGTAATGGTAATTTTTATATAAGAATATTAAAAAAAATCTATCCTCATCTTTGCGTCTAAGTTATAGGAATGTTACAATTTCAGATTCCTTGATAATTCCTGGCAAACATAAAGAAATTCAAATTTTTATTAGGTAAGGAATAGTAGGAATACTATCTACATCTCCTGTCCTCATAACCAAAAAGACGTAATAACAGTAAACTCCAAACAGTTTCTTCTGTGGATTTCATGATATTAGGCCATTATAAATAACTGAAAGAAGTTTTATGTAGGCTATATTGAGGCAAAGTTAGAAGGCTTTATGTGAACTTTGATAGAATTGGATCTTCCTCCACCCGGAGGTCTAAGAGTTTTATACTATGAGCGTTTTCGGTAATTTCACATCGAATCGGAACATCATCTTCCCAAATAGCCCAGTAAAAGTGTAACTACCTTATTTCATGCTATTATACAATGTCAGTGTTAGTCAGCCCCCACATACTTTTTAGGAGAATTTTCGTCCTTAAATTCTATGACTCGCGAGAAACCTCTCTGCGCCCAAAGCGTCTTAAATAATATGTAATAAAAGTTATTATCATATCCAGGGATGAGCATTATACAAAATGGATGGAAATGGGAGCGTTTACTTTAATTATATAGATAAGAGTTTCGAAAAGTGAGATGAGTTATTCTTTTACATCGAATGTCTGCAAACTTTACAAAATACCATATTTATTCAGATATCTCTGAAAGTCAACACAGATTTATTAATATTTCAATTAATAATTCACTGCAACATTCACTAAAGTGAGTACGATGTAGATACTGAGTTGTTATGTCACTAAAAACCCCCAAATAAACATTTTCATTGTTGATTTTTCAAGAAAAAGTTATTATTGATAAAAAGCTTTGTTTATCTTTAGAAATCATGGGCATTAATCAAATGTGTAATATGAATAATCTTTCAATATCGCCGTTGTACTTCTTCTAATTGAATATTATAATGGAACTCAAACAGTCGGTGCATATTCTAGATTGCAACGCACAAAGGCTGCATAGGTACAATACAGGGATGGTCAGAAGTATGGAATAAAATTCATATCTATTGAATGAGTTATTTTTTTTAAAAACGCCGAAACACGATAACTGATTTTGATTTTTTCCCATCTTTCGGTTATATAATAATTAATTTTTCTTCAACCCCCTAACCCCCAGCTACCCCTACTTGTTTTTCCAAATGGAAACATAAGGCATGAGGGGGCTCGTTGAAAAGCTTATAGAAAACCGAATCCAGCCATACCAAATAAACAAGTTTTATTTTTTCAATAACAAGTTTTTTTTCATTTAGAAATTGAAACAACTAGATAATTTACAAAAATAAACTCAATGTCGCAAATGCTGAAAATGTCCTCCATTCACTATTTGGCATTCTCCAAGACGATAGTAAAAGCTGTCCACAGCATTCTGAATGACTTCAGCTGGTAAATTATGCATCTCCGCCCTAATCTTGTTCTTTAAATTCTCAATATTATCCGGTCTGTCCTGGTAGACTCTTTCTTTCAAATATCCCCAAAGAAAATAATCCAGGGGTGTTAAGTCGGGGGATCTTGGCGGCCATTCAACTGTACCCCGTCTACCAATCCAGCGATTTGGAAACATTTCATCTAAGTATCTTCGAACATCAATACCAAAATGTGGGGGAGCGCCATCTTGTTGGAACCAAATTCTTTCATTCGGTATATCTGGATCAATTTCATGAGGGAAAATCACAGCTAGAGCAGGTATCAGGTCAAATGTTAGGAAATCCAGGTAGCGTGCGGCAGTAAGATTTTCTTCAAAAAAGAATGGGCCCAAGATTCTGTTGTTGATGATACCTGCCCATACATTAACTTTTTGTGGATGCTGCGTATGCGATTCGCATGTCCAGTGTGGATTTTCCTGGGACCAAAAGCGATAGTTGTGCCTGTTAACCACTCCATTTAAATAAAACGTAGCTTCATCCGAAAAAAGTACGTCTCGTTGAAAACCATTATTGTCGTCACACCGTCTCATCATTTCCTCACAAAATTGTAATCGCCTATCATAATCGTCTTCCAAAAGCTCTTGGACAAGACATACCTTATAGGGGTGGTATTTCTCTTGTTTCAGAAACATTCGAATTGCAGTTCGAGAAGCATCGTGATTGCGGGCCAATGAAACAGTTGAAGTATGAGGATTTTCAACAAGTTCTAATGCAATGTCTAATTTCTTTTCTTCATTCAAAGCACGTGCCCGTCCAGTTTTGGGCAAAGTCTGTACTGTACCGTGTTCCTCAAATTTGTGAAATATTTTACTAACTGTCCCTTGCGAGATTTGGTTTTCGGGATATTTCGCATTAAATAAATCGCGCACTTCAGCCTGACTTCTTATTTTGTCTCCACATCCAAGCAATATCAAGATTTCGATGCGTTGCCTTTCCGACAATACCATTGCAATTCAGTAAATAACTTGATTTTGACACAATAGTAACGTTTCGAACTCCAATTTACAACTAAAGCGAAAAATTAACCAGAAAGCCTGGCAAGTAAGTGGTGCCAAAAAAACGCAACATAAAAAATATATCTTTTTTGCGTTAGCAGTGATAGGTACAGTTTCAGATTCTTTATTTTATTCTGTGCAAATTCATGGAGGATAACACTGAAGAAAATTAAATTTTATTTCACTTGTTAAGTAGGTGTTTTATACAACCATAAAAACCTTGCTAATGAAAAAATAAAACTTGTTTATTTGGTATGGCTGGATTCGGTTTTTCAACGAGCCCCCTAATGCATTATGATTCCATTTGAAAAAAAAAGTAGGGGTACCTGGGGGTTAGGGTGTTATTATATAACCGAAAGATGGAAAAAAATCAAAATCAGTTAACGTGTTTCGGCGTTTTAAAAAAAATTAACTTTATAATATTCTGTACTTCTGGCCATCCCTGTATATTTAGAATTTTTATGTTCCAAAAATCTTTAGAATTACGCAAAATAAAGCCTATATTTTTAAAATGAGACTTGGTTACTAAACTAGAATGTTAGCCAAACGATAATCTAACACTAAATGTAAGACCAAGGTCATTAAATTGCTATTTAGAAAAGAATGATCAATTTTATAACCAAAATCTCGGGTAGTTTTTCATAGATTGGAGAAGGTAGATTATTATTTGAACACCAAATTTTACCTTTCACATAGAGTAAATAATTGACATAAAGGTATTCAGTTAAGTTATTAATAAAATTCACAAACAGCAGTGGCTCCAGGATTGACTCTTGAGGGACCCCTTAAGATTGATGGTATTTACATGATTGACACTATACAAACTGGTATTTATTACTAAAATAAAATTTAAACAAAGATAACAACCGGGGAAGTATAGCTTTTCCGATCTCAATTGAAGAACCAAGAGAATGGCAGTATGTACCAGGTTCGGTCACTGTCGCAGCAACTCGGCATTGAAATATTTGAAAAACGTGTTCCCACATTTATTTAGCCTTACCCATATCCAGGTCTGATCGAACTAAACGTGGAGATGGTAGACATGTCCCAATTGAAGAATACGCGGGCGGATAAAAGACGTATAACGTGTATAACACTGCAATAGGCGACTGGGCAATAAATCTCAGTTGTTGACAAGTGATTGAAAAATTGTCTAGCAGTGCACTGCAGCAATGCGGAATTTGGCGTGATTCAGGTTTTTTTAATTTATTATAGGCACCTTCTATTATTCGTACAATTGCGAAAGGGAGAAATAAGAGGGATATTTATTACAATATGGCATTTTGGAGACCTTTTGAAATGGAACAATACGAAATTTACCATCAATATAATAAAATTGTTTGAGGACATAAATAATTAAAATATGTTGTTGGTCAAATGAAATAATAATAAGAATTTTATACAAATTATTGTAATTCTTTCCCTTTAGCAGAAACATTTTTTATGGACGCATATGAAACTCATTAAATTTTATTGCTAGGCGTTTTTATACATGTTCAACTAATTTACCATATGATTTCAATTTCAATGTTAATAAATTGTGATCAAACTGATTCAAAGATTTAGAAAAATTGGTATACCGGGTGATTCAGTTTGATATTCGCGGCCTCGTATCTCTTTTGTTTTATCAGATAGCTATAACAAACCCTATATATTTTTAAATCGCCGCTCAAACTCTATCAAATGACATTTTTAGATCGTCTCTATGGTAACATATGTTAAATTTGCTATATATTTTTTTATCAAGGTACAAAATGTCAATTATTTTGAAAAACCGTTATTTAGAAATGTCAAAATTTAGTTGTTTCCGCAGCTGGCTATCATTTTTCAGAATAAAGGTACTGCAATGAGGGTTTATCTTTTTTGCTGTTTTTCTAGCAATATTTCTAATGAAACTATAGACTTCCTTACATAGTTGAATGCAGAAAAAAATNGAACACCAAGTTTGCAAATTGGTTAAAGACTTCTGTAATTTTAAGCAATCACCTATGGAATAAATCGATGTAAAGATTTTCATATCATCAGCAAATAATAGCTTATTGCAGTCAACTACTTGACAAATGTCATTAATAAAAATTAGAAATAATAAAGGCCCTAGGTTTGAGCCCTGAGGGACTCCTGAAGTTGCAAAATAATTCGGTGACACAAACCCATTATATGAAACAAATTGGACTCTATTATTTAAGTATGATTTAAATAGTGATAACGCGTTGCTATTGAAGCCAAATTCGACAAGTTTCTTTAAAACATGTTCAATTGACTTCGGAAAGACTTATATAATTCCAATTTCAATGTTAATAAATTGTGATCAAACCGATTCAAAGATTTAGAAAAATCGGTATATCGGTATACATAAAACTGACCCCCCGCATCCAAAGTTTAAGCAATAAATTGGATTTTCTCAATTAGATTTGAGGTAGTTTTTACATATGTTCTATATTGTTGCTGTTTTCACTTAAACATAAATTTTACATTTATCAACGTATAAAAACTGCATCGAATGTTGGATCGGTTGGATCAATTAAATGAAAATGTGACATGGCCTTGACAAGGCCAAATGTAGAAATATTTGAAAAAAAAATTGAACAATTTTATAAAAAGTCTTTACGAAAACTAGTACCTACGTATGCAAGTAGGAATTAAAACAATATATAAGGTAGTGTAAAAAGTTTATGCTTGAAAAACAACCGATACAAGTATTAGATTTATCCATTTGGTTGTAGTTAAATTAGGCCCGGTACTTTGAGTCTCGGTTAAGCCTTGGTTAAGTAATCACATGATTAGACTATACATATACTGATTTATTTTATAAACGTATATTCACAGTGTAATCATTTGATTACTTAATCAAATCTTAATCGAGTACCAGGCCTTAATATACGAGTATTAAATTTAGGTAAGCCCGATCACACTTAGGCCAATTTTGATTAGAGTTAGTGCATTCAGAACTATATAATTAATGTGGTTGACGAGGAATTTAACTAATGACAGGGTATATTAAACAATTTAAAGTTTTTGACAGATTCGGGGTACTGTCACAAAATCGAAAGCTAGGGGTTGTCCGGGATTGTTGAGAAATGTCTTCCAAATTCAATTTCACGGTGGGTAGCTGATGACAAACATGTAATCAGTTAGTTTTGACCTACGTTGTAACGTACCTATTTCTATAAAATATGCAGAGCATCGTAGGTAAATATAATAGTTCTAATATGAAGTAATAAAAATCATTATATATTTTTAAATTAAATAATTACATAACAAAAAGGTTCGCAAAAATAACGCTTCAATATTAATGCAATAATTTAAAAAGCTTTGACTCCTTGAAAATTAACTTGTTAATGTGGAAAATTAAAATGTATGTACAATTCATGAAAATATGTAACTTTCGCTCTAACAGTAAATTTAATAAATTAATAAATTAATTAATATAAAATATCCTCTAATTTTCAATGGCCAGTACAATGCTTATTCTATGTTTGTGTTGATTCCACAATCCTTTCACAGTCAAAAACAAAATTATGAATAGTTATATACATTATAAAGACAATAACTGGGAACCCTTTAATCAATTAAATTTCTCAATATTAGACAAATATTTTTTTGAATTAAGGTTATATAATCACTTATTTCTGGTTAGGGAGTAATGTTACTGAAATATCAACGACTAGGTCAAGCAATTCTGAATTTTTGTTATTTCCCAGAAGTGTTACCAAGTCTTGTTATTACTCCTGGATGTTGTTGTTATAACTGAATTAGTTACCTACATATATAAAATATTACGAGTATTTATAAATGTATAAATGTATGTAGGAAAACTTGATACAGTAATGTTGGTGTCTGTAGTAGGAATTTAATATTTAAAATGGATATAGTTTTGGCTTTAAATGAGAACAGCTTATTTAAAACTTTCCTTTTATGGTGACAATTACTTGTATTGAACAGCTAATAGAAAACATAGTGTGAAAACATCGAAAAAGTAATATTTAACAGTAAATTGAAATTTATTATACATATACTAATAAATCTTGCCAATAGATACATATATAATAAATATTCTATATATTCTTGTAATGTCATAAAAATTAAGAAGAATGAGTAATTACTTTAATATCAGACCAGTTTCTCAGACAACTAATACATACGCACCTTTTTTGTCGAACATGAGTACAATTAATGATGTTCAACATTAAAAAAATTGCATGCCTTGTGAATGCAATAAAGATTATGTTGGAGAAACCTTATATTTCAGTCGAATTAGATCATTAAACATGAAAATTAAAAAAAAATGATTAGTAGACAATTGATTGCACTTTATGACGGAGGAGACTCTGTAGTACAATGATAATATCAAAAAAGTAACTCGATAGAAGTGACGCTAAGTTGGCAAATTGCAGATAAGTTGCAAAATTATATATTTTTTCAGTTTTTTTACTGCCCATGAAAATCTAGACAACCTATTGGAAAATTAGTTATTATATATTTGCCACGGATTTATACCGACAATGTATACATTTTATGAAGACATTGTACTCGTCTTGACTAGAAACTTAAAATAGAAAAAACATCGAAATCGATCAAGCGGTTCTCGAGATAGAGACCGAACCGAATTTGAAACGTTCAAGTAAAAAATCTCGCGAGCGACAAGTGCGCCGTTCACGCGCGAGCGTGGGCTCGGTGCTCTTTCTCCGACACCTCCAATTGATAATTAACAATTAACGTTATAAAAAAGCTATCTTGGGAACAAAGAGGAGTAGGTGATTACTCTTTTTTTTTAAATTACCGTAAAATAAGGTCCATTTATTGCAAAAAACGAATTCCCGAGCGGCTTTTGCCTGACCCTGGGACAATTTATTTATAACGCTGTTTTGCACGTCCTACTTTGTTAGATATAAATGGCAACTTAATTTAAATTTCTCTTTTTCGGTACGTTTCATTGGATCAATTAGAACTTATATCTACGATATTAACTTTTAAAATTAACCTTTAGTAATTAAACAATTAATTGCAAAAAACGATATTAATTAACAAATACCTGGAGCAACAAATTCACGGTCGACCGAATCAGCCTTTGTTGCATATGTTGGTCATTGGATCGACCGTCTTTTCCATAAATTTCATCAAGATCTATCGCTTTTTACAATAATACAGCGCAAATTTCGAAAACTGATTTTCCTGCGTTCTACCTTTATTCTACAATTAACAAATAGGTGAAAAATTACTTAAGGTACCTTCAATTATAGGTAATTCAATTGCCTATAACACAAAACAACTAATTTGCCGATAGATCGTCCAGATTGTCATGGACATTAAGAAAGAAGTGAAGAAACACGTAATTTTACAACTTATTTGCAACTTAACGTCACTTCTTTCGAGTTAGTTTTTTGATATTTTCATCCTACTTTACCCGTCATAAAGTGCAATAAAATGTCTACTAATATTTTTTTTTACGTTCAAACTCGACTGGAGTATTATAGCTTATATTAGAAAACGAAGAAATAATTGGTTAAACATCATATATGCAAGATACTGAAGTATAAATATAAATAAATTTAAAGTATCGGACCTAATTAAAAAAGAAACGTTACTCCCAGTTTCTGTAATGAAAAAAACATTGTTTTTCGAAAGGTTAACTGTAAGTGCGTCATATAGTGATGCATATTTTTTATTTGTCTATTCTTTTCATTGTGGCAAACTTATTTAGATAAAACTGGTCCTTTTGGAGCAAAGATTATTAAAACTATGCAACAAATACTTCAAATTACAATACAAATAGAAATTACTGCAGACAAAGTCTTGTTTCTTTGATATTTAAAAAATATAATTTATTTAAAACTGAATCTCTGATTTTTCGAAAAATATACAGGGTGTATTTAAAGTTCGAGTCATAAATTCAATGGCGTATGCCTTATATTATTTTAGATACAAATATTTTAACTAATCAAGGGTCTAAAGCCTAGATTTCCAAGACACGGATGCTGAAATTAAAAAAATATATATAATATATTTTTTTCAAATATCTAATTTGAAAATAATAAAAGTAATAGCAATATTTTATGTAGATTGATGAAACTTAGGCTAATACGCAAAAATTTGTTGAAATGGTATACAAATTCCTCAGTTGCATATAAATTCAGTTATATTTCAGAAAATATACAGGACGTCCCGTTCATGTTTCAAAAAACTTGTGTCCAAGTTTTTCATGGAAAAATAATAGGGGTTTTCGAGATACAGAGATACAGTGTGTTGAAGTTGTTACTTTCCAAGTGGTTTTCCTTGATTACTTATCTTCAAATCGGCTAAAGATAAAAATGTCAAAATTTATACAACTGTGCGTTAAGAATAATGTGCAAACGGTTTCTTTCTGAAAGGTAGTGTCACCGATACAGGTAATTGGAGGGGTACAATCGAAAAAAATAGTTTAAAATTCAAAATTTCTAAACAGTTGTGTAAAATCTAAAGCGTACTACAAAAAGGTATACTTTGTGAAATTTGGTAGCATGTACCATTTTCGAGAAAAATGAAGTTGCATAGAAGAAGGTAGAGGACAATTTCAGCATCTACTGTAGTATTTCGAGTTTTTGCCACTTATTTAATTGTACAGCTGTCTGTTTTGTATGTCTCCGAGTGTGTTTCCTAATATTTTTCTGTTTTTATCACTTTTTTTAAGTATTCATGTCCATCAACAATTCAGCCCATTCAACAATTTTTTATTTTAGTAATGGTAGTATAGTAGTTTACAAAATCTAAAATTAGTTATTAATAGATAATTAATTACCATTATCCGTTTATTTTGATTTACTTTTTTAAATGTTAGTTTACAACAAGCTGAAACTTAAAATAAATTTTATTTATTTTAAGTTAATAAAATGTTTTACAATTTCCTAACTGTTTCATGTGATGTGTAAGAAATTAAAATTCTAGTATTAAATGCCAATACTGTTGGTAGCTAAATGTCTTCAGCTCATTCAATGGTAAAATCCTCTTTATAATATAAACATAATATAACACATTTTTAGAAAAAATTATTTTGACATTTTTAGCCTTGTAAGACCTGAAGATGAGGTGTAAAGTTTGACCTCGAAACCGGTTGTCTTTTTTTAAAAAATAAAAGGATTGTGAGATAAATTGCACTTTTTCTTATTTTCTAAAATAAATTAAAAATGGAAAACTCACATTTATCAATTTTGAACGGAATTAATTTGTACCTCAATAATTTTTTTGTACTTTCTATAACATCTTATTTAAAATATATTTGGAACGACCATTTCTGGAGTTATTTTCGACTGAGCAATATAATTTTAATATAACTTATTATAGCGTCATAACAACCAATGGTATGGAGTAAGACGAGTACCATGTACCATATTTCAGAAGAGTTGCAGTTGACAAGCTGAGAAAAAAACTGAAAATCGACATTTTTTGGGTCGCTGAAGGTTTTGTAATATACCATCTTTATGTACCAAATAAGAAGAAGTTGCCACGCAAAGTTAGACCCGACGTTGCTGCAGTTTCTTTGCCAGTGAAATTGTTTTCTTTATTATGTCTGTAAGAATATAAAGTTTCACAAAGTGCATTTAACTTTTCAGTATTAAATTCTTGCGGTAACCGATACCACTGAAACAAAAGACCTTTTGTTCTGTATTCTCCATCATAGAGATTTAATAAAAGTTACAGATATCCGATTATCGGGCATGTAATTAAATTCCTTTGATTGGAACATGTCTGTTGTTTCCTTTATTCCGCGTCGGTATGAAAGAAAATCGAAGTATTCTCTATTTAAATTTCTTTGAAACTTTATAATGGTTCTGAAACGGAAATAATATTCTGATAATACAGAAGTCTGCTGTATAGAACTCTCATTTGCTGCCAATTTAATGAAACTAAATTTTGTACAAAAAGTAATATGAATTGGAAAGTTTTTACCGGAATATAGAGGTTTTCTATATACACCATAACTTCAATTTATTCTAGTGATTTAATCAGTTAAATGTAAAAATTTGCTTCGGTGAATCTAAAATTTGTAGCATAAACTTAAGATTCTACGTATATATTTATATGTTTTTTATTTATTTAAAACTAACTGTTATGCATTAACCATTACAAATTTTTTTAAATTAAGTTAAATATGCATGAGTATACTGAGGTAAGTAAAAATTTTAATCCTAAAGCAGCACAAATTCTTATCTCTAATGTTTTATTGAAAATACAAACGTAAAACTATATGGCAGTAGTTTATTGTGCTTATTGTAGTGTATTCCAATTTTTTTTGTTATTCTTTTAAATTTTATCACTTCAATAATGTCTTACGGAGAGCAATGAAAACTGTTGATATGTATGAGAAATAAATTCTGATGAATGAGATCTTGACTGTTTGAGAATGAAGATATCAGCAAGACCACTCAAATTAAGACTAGACACTTCTAAATATAACTTCACATAATCTTCATCACGTGAAGAAACCGGAATGTTTGTGGAATGTCGATAAAGATTATATATATATATATATATATCTGAAAATCCATGCAACCTATCAGTTTGAACTAGAAAAGATAATCGTGTTTTGCACTCACCAGGTCCCAAATCAGAGACATCGATAGAATGCTAGAAACTTTTTATTGATGATCTCATTTTGAACTCTAATGTTAAGTGCATTAACCAAAAAATAAATGAACGTCCCTGACCTAAGAGGGTTTGTCTTATTAGATTCAAAAACATTTTATATATTAAACTTAGAAGTTTAATTAAACCAACATCCACGTGGACCAATTCAGCAAAGGCCTGTGGAAAAAAGAAATGATCTGGTCGTCGTCAGTTATAGAGTTATCTTTTACTTCCTGAGCCTTCGATAGGAATCTTTGACCTGCCATTGTTGATCCCGGGCTAGGTTCTGCGAAGGCAGTGCTGTTATTAGAATCTCTAGAATTGCTTTGATGCCAATTGTGGTTCTTGTTGTTGATTCTAAAACAGCTAAGTATGGAACTGCTCCCCAGACAATCGTGATCCTCTGGGAAGTTCTGTTGTGGAATATGTAACTGGTCGCATCCAATGCTTTCAAATGTTTCGCCGTTCTTCACTGTTGGCATCTTCATTGGTGAATCTGCAAAAACTTCGTTGCGAGTGAGACTAACATCAGAGCGGTATGGTCTTCCTATCTCTAATCTAAAAAAATTAGATTACTTCGATGTATTTACCACCGCGAACGTAGCGTATGTATTTCATGTTGTGATCCCTTGGAGAAAAATCAAATATTCCATAATTTCGCAAATTATTGTGAATATAATATAGCTTCCTGCCAAATCGAGCTGACCTTTAGAAGATGCTGCATATACATCAATTTGGTAAATAGTAACTTATTTCATATTAAGATTAGCCATATGATTTGATTAATTGAGAAATAAGGTATTTTTATGGTGTCAAAATATTTGAGTCACCAAATATTATCTATTATAACAGTGTCTTCAACTTATTTTTACTATTGCACCAAAATACGCACTACTATACAGGGTGTCCCGGAAATGGTGGGAAATCTCTCGGATATGGATAGATAATTAGAAAATAATGTCACAAGTTCATATAAAATTTTTTCCTCCGGGCTCACCCTGTAGAGTTATTAGCTCTTGAAATTGAGAATTAAAAATGATTTTTTTGCTGTCTTGTATTCTTCAATAAATTTTGAAAATTTTTTGGCTGGATCTATAATTTTTGAAGCTGCTTTGGATGATAATATGAAATCCTCGATAATGATTATGGGGGCCCGGGGGCAAAGCACCCCCTACCAAAATTTCTAGAAAAAAAATTTTTGTTCCACTATACCCCAAATTTTCCATCATTTTATAAAAATTTATGGTATTTTACGTAAAAAAGGTATACTTGTTGAATATCCATAAAATAGATATTTTTTGAGATAAACCCGTTTAAAGAGGAAGGTACCATTTAATTTGAGACATTTTATTTAATTGAAACACAGATTTAATCGTGGTTGGCTTTGACATGTCAGAGTATGCCAAAGGCAATTAAATTGTCAAACTTGTCAAATACGTAGTTTTAAATCTAAGACTCATCTCATAACTCATAATTTGTTATAAAATATGGAGTATTCCAATGAAGAATATGCTGATATGCATTTAATGTACGGGCGGGCTCTTTGTAATGCTTCGGCAGCAAGAAGATTTTATCAGCATTCTTATCCTAATAGAAGGATTCCGGATCGCAAAACTTTCGAACGTATTGATCAAAGATTAAGAGAAACTGGTAAAATACGATTACTATTATTAAACAAAATGGATATTAAATAAATTTTAATGTCTTTAGGTCAGTTTGCTCCTGTTACTGCAAACAGGGGTGCCCCGCGAACAGCACGTACAGTTGAAGTAGAGGAAAATATACTGGACGAAGTTGCTGCTCATCCAACAGTTAGCATTAGGTCATTATCTTCTTTTACCAATGTTCCAAAGACCACTGTTGCAAGAATCCTTAGAGAACAGCTTCTTCACCCTTACCATATCCAAAAAGTGCATGCTCTTAATCCTGATGATTTTCGTGCAAGAGTACAGTTTTCTCAATGGTTTCTTCAGAGACATGAGCAAAATCCTATGTTTACGAGATTAATTCTGTATACTGACGAAGCAAGTTTTGGGAGGAATGGAGTTATTAACTCCCATAATTTACATTATTGGTCTGATGAGAACCCACACGCTATTATTGAAACTAGGCACCAAAGACAATTTTATGTTAATGTTTGGAGTGGAATTATTGGTCCTTACTTATTGGGTCCATTTGTGTTACCCCCTAGACTGAATGGTCAACGTTACCTAGATTTCCTTGTGCATCAATTACCACAACTGTTAGAAGATGTTGATCTTGAAACCAGAAATGCACTGATATTCATGCACGATGGGGCGCCGCCTCACTTTAGTGCTGCAGTAAGGGACCATTTAAACGAGGTATATCCTAATCGCTGGATAGGTCGCGGTGGACCTATTCATTGGCCTGCCCGAACTCCAGATATGAACCCACTTGACTTTTTCTTTTGGGGGCACTTGAAAAATCTTGTTTATTCCACACCTGTAACCACTAGAGAAGAATTAGAAGAAAGGATTTTTTATTGTGCAAATGAAATACGACAAAATCCTGAAATGTTATGGAGAGTGCAACAGTCTTCTGTTAAACGAGCTCGTATTTGTATAAGAGAAGGTGGAACTAATATTGAGAATTTATTATGAATTATATTAGTTACAAAATTTTGATTGTCATGCACTTTTCGTTTAGTTAGTTTAGTTAAGTCCAAATTCTCATAATTTGGAACACTGCTATTGCAAATTATTTGTCCTTTATTCTGATATGTAAAAGCCAACTACGATTAAACCTGTGTTTCTGTTAAATAAAATGTCTCAAATTAAACAGTACCGTTGTCTCTAAACTTGTTTTTCTACAAACGTCATTAAGGTATAATTTTAACGCATGCTGTCAGTCAATTTCATTTTATGATACTAGTGTTAAAAGTGAATTATTTTTAGCACTAGTGTTAAAAGTAAGTCATGTGATTTACCTTTAAGACCACTGTTATAAAATCACACTTTAGAAACTGTCAGTACACGTTAAAAATTATACAAAATTATATTTTATGGATATTCAACAAGTATACCTTTTTTACGTAAAATACCATAAATTTTTATAAAATGATGGAAAATTTGGGGTATAGTGGAACAAAAATTTTTTTTCTAGAAATTTTGGTGGGGGGTGCTTTGCCCCCGGGCCCCCATAATTATTATCGAGGATTTCATATTATCATCCAAAGCAGCTTCAAAAATTATAGATCCAGCCAAAAAATTTTCAAAATTTATTGAAAAATACAAAAGTTACAGCAAAAAAAACATTTTTAATTCTCAACTTCAAGAGCTAATAACTCTACAGGGTGAGCCCGGAGGAAAAAATTTTATATGAACTTGTGACATTATTTTCTCATTATCTATCCATATCCGAGAGATTGCCCACCATTTCCGGGACACCCTGTATATTTGTCCTGTATAATCAACATGAACAATAAAGGATAGAAATATTCCTGTGTGCAAGAGTGCAAATAAGTCGCAAACGCCGTGGCACAAAATATCTTTTATCTATGCCTTGCCACTACAGAAAGGGTGTCATTACTATCGCATTATCTAGACCGGCAAAGTAATTTCCTGAGACGTTGTCAGATAGTTGCGGATTTCTTTAATTTAAAATTGAGTTCGCTCAGATCCAACTTCACTGAAAAAAGAATCGGATTTACTATAATGTAAATCTCCGAAGTTACAGATAAAATCCCATTTGTCCAGTTAGTCCGTTCCCAGAGGAATTTGCAGAATTAGTTGTCGAGTTGGATTACTGTCCAAAGCTTTTATAACTCGTCGTTTCATACTATACCGTCTAATGTGGTCGGTTCAATTAAACTGGGAGTTTACTATAACAAATGACTTTACACTCGAACTGGTTGAATTCTGAAAGCAAAGCGTGCGTTATCTTTTAACGTTGTTATCGGATGCGGCCAAAAATGCGAACAGATCATTAATTTATTTTTACTTTGTAGGAATTTTTATCTCTTGTTCGATATTTGTTCCCAAAAAAATCTATTATCCTAGGTAATTAAAATCAGCCATCCTTCAATAACACCGTTATAGTTAGGTCTTAAGAGAGTCCTGAAACACTTTATTTGTTGGATGTAGTTAGTTTTTCATTATTCGAAAAATCAAATAGTTTTTTAAAGTACTACATTTTTTTTCAATTTTATATTAAGATGTGTAAGAAATACACGCAATAGTATATTATGTAATAAGTATTGTAAAAAGCATTTTACGCGCGAATGGAAAAGCAACAATACAAACAGTATTGTATTGACCGTTGCTAGGCGGTTGCTAGGAAAACTGTACGATTTTTTAACCAAGATGTGCGATTTTTTTACCGTACGTAATAGGAATCTTACATTGATCGCAGACGGTGTGTTTTTAAGTATTTACAGTAGTGGTCGTAGGTAAAAAAATTTATACTTATTTACAGAAATAAATCCGCAATTTTAATCAAGATGTTTTTATTTTATTTATATATACCACATATTTAAAAATATTGTATATAAATTTATATATTCATAGTAGGTATATAAAAATAGAAAATATCTACAAATATTTCATACTGAATAATACAGTATATCCCAAAATCATGAAATAAAATTCATATTTTTTTTTTCAGTTGAAATTTAAAAAAATCGCTGAAATGTGGCAATTAGTAAATAGAAATTATTACTTTTATGCAATATTTTCTATTTTTTTTAGTCATGTTTGACAGACCTATGTACAGGGGGTTCCGAAATTCATGCAACAAAATTTGGTCACAGATTCTTAAGACAAATTTAAGGGACCCGTATTTTTTATTTTTGCCAAGTGGCCCCCTCTTTCGGAGTTACAGCCCCCTGAAGTCCGCCCCTAAGAATAATCTTTTTTTTATATCTCAGAACCCTGTTGTACGAGAATCACTAAATTTGGTACACAGGGGTTTTATGATATGTGGAATCT
>NW_019416289.1:32518-34903 GCF_000390285.2 Anoplophora glabripennis
CGGGAGAATCGCTACAATTTGCGTTTTACGAAACAAATATCAAGGGACAAAAAAGTTTCTAAATTCAATCATTTTCTAGCTAACTAATAATTTAAAAAAAAATCAAATTTGCGATCAAATTTTTCTGGTTCCAAAGACAAGGGGGCCCACGAAAAAGCGTCTTAAGGGGGTTTCCCGCCAAAAAGCATAGCACTGTGAGATTCCACATGTCATAAAACCCCTGTGTACCAAATTTAGTGATTCTCGTACAACATGGTTTTGAGATATAAAAAAGACTTCTTAGGGGTAGAATACGGGTTCACTAAATTTGTCTTAAGAATCTATGACCAAATCTTGTTGCATGAATTTCGGGACACCCTGTATAATATTACCGACCTTTTTTTGAATAGGACGTTCTATATTTTATAGTATACATAGATAGCACTCCTAAAGATGAATTCAGCTGTATAAGGTTATACCTACTTTTTTGTTATACATAGTTGTCAAAAAATGGAGGAATTAAATGAAAATTATAATTTAGTACTACTTTTTATTTTATTACAGCATATGTTCAAAGTGGCCCCCATTAACCATTGCACAATGTCCAATTCGGTGTTCAAAGTTATCAGTTACACTTTGAATAACATTTGGTGTTATGTCTCAAACTTCTCTGATACGATTTTTCAATCCTTCGATAGTGTATAACCTGTTCACATACACTTTGCTTTTTAGATAACCCCACAAAAAAAAATCTAGTGGGGTTAAGTTAGGGGAGCGTGGTGACCATTCAAGCGGCCTTCTTCTGACTATCCATCGATTTGGGAAAGCTTCCTTAAGGTAATTTTTGACATCGAGGCGAAAATATGGAGTGGCAACATCTTGTTGGAACCAGACATCACCAGCAGGCATAGCGTGCTCATTATGGTTAGGAAAAATTTATTCCAGGGCTAGAATTAGCTGAAAACGCAAAAAATACAAATATCGTCTGTCAAATTGACCTCAAAGAAATAAGGTCCCAGTATGCAATTTCCTACTATTCCCGCCCAAACATTCACTTTTTCTGGACGTTGTGTATATTTTTCTTGCATTAAATGCGAATTCTTTGTGCTCCAAAACCTAGTACTTTGCCTGTTCACGGTACCGTTTAAGCAAAAAGTTGCTTCGTTGGTGAAAATTATGTGATTTTTTAAATTCGGTTATTTGTAGGTACTATGTTAACTTTGTAAGGATGCCACTAGTGAGACTTTAGAGTTCTGTGAACTGAGGACTTCGACTGAAGTTGGCTGAGATAGATCTAATGGATGAGTGAGGATTTTCAGTAACGGCGAGCATCACATTTTGCCGGTCACTTTCGCTTACCTTTCTTCGCCTTCCCGATCCAGTAAATCTTTTATACTTCCGGTTTCTTCAAACTTTTTGGATTCTCTACTTATTGTAGCTCAACTAATTCTCTGGTCTGGACGCTTATGATGAAATAAGTCACATACCTCCTGCTGACTACGAATTTTATCTCCGCATCCAATCAGAATTAAAATTTCAATTTTCTATTTTTCTAAATAATTTAACAACGAATGAATTGGAACTAAAACGACTCACTTTATACCTAAGGTACTCTGGTGAATTTTATATGTTTATCGATGTGTATTTTTTTTTTTGAGACCTACGTTTTTTAAAGTACAGAAGACTATGATTATTAGAAATTGTCGATCTTTCAATGAAACTTACAGTGATCAGTTATGAGTTTTTCTCAAAATACACAGTTACATGACGATAAAAAAATATTTAAGTGTAAGTACTGAATACTGAAATTGTAATTTTCAAGAAAAAACTAATTAAAAGTTTAGTAAAGAACATATTTTTAAATTGAATTGGATGATTTCTGCATCGCATCGCTGCATAATTAAGAGACTAGGTACTGATTTATTCACAGTAAGGAATAAAACCACGTGTCATTAGGCAAAAAAGTAGACAATTTTATGGTCCCGTTGCGTATCATAAAAGATGGGGAATTAGTCCAGGGCAGCGGATGATATCGGGCACCTCAATTGCACGAAATTGCACTGAATAATATATTCCCTGCAGTTTGGACCTGCGGTGTGTTTTATGTGATGCCATTTCAGACAGTTTGTCTTGGTCCGACTTATTTTAAGTTAGAATCTTTCTTTGCTGGTTTGTTCTGAAGAAATGAATTTATAAAACTGATACGTTTTCAAGCAATATTTTACGCAGCTAAAATATTTGGATAAAAGATTATAATATATTCTGTAATATGGCAAAAAAATCAACTCTCTTATTTTAGACGAAATGCTTTTACTGCACTTTTACATTCTACAGGAATTCTTAAAACAATTGTACTTACTACTTACATTGCTATTTCAAAAAATGGATAAAGATTTTTAATAATAT